>NC_059117.1:30279210-30579210 GCF_020740685.1 Jaculus jaculus | reverse complement strand
TTTGCATGGAAAGGATCCAGCCTGAGGTAATGGATTTAAATGAAATCAAGTAAGTAATGTTCACCCAGATGCTACTTAATGGCCAAACTTTTCTATTAAACCTGGAAGTATTATTCATATTTCTAAAATAATATCATTTGCAAATGTAAAAAATATATATATTACATTAATTTTACCACAGGAAAGTTTAGAACTGGCATAAGTTCTAGAAGTATGCAAAGTTCAAAATGAAATGGTGGGAGAGAGCGTTCTAGCTAAAAAAATGTGTTTATATGATGCCATTTGGATGGTATTGAAGAAATCTTCCTGTAATTAGATTGGACCACACAAAAAACTCTAAGTCAGGTGTGTTGGCTCATGCATATAATCTCAGTACTGAGTAGGCTGAGGCAGTGCCTAGGCTAGAGTGAATTCCTGCCTTAAAATAATACCTCTACCTTTTAAAAGTGTGTGTGTGTATGTATGTATATATATATATGTACATATATATACATTTATATTTATAAAAATTTCACACAATATGAATGCCAGGGCCTGTAGCCACTGCAAATACACATCAGACACATGTGCCGCCATGAACATCTGGTTGACATGGGCACTAGGGAACTGAAGCTGGGTCCTTAGGCTTCACAGGCAAGTGCCTTAATCACTAAGCAATATCTCCAGCCCCACCTCTCCCTTCTTATTTAAAACAACATGGTAGCAGATCTGGAGAGATGGCTTAAGTGGTAAAGTGCTTCACACACTGGTGAATGACTGGAGTTTAGAACCCCAGCATCCAAGGAACTGAAGGGCGTTACAACTATGTACCTGCAATCCCAGTGCTGGGGAGGCAAAAGCAGCTGAATCTATGTTCACTGGCCAGGTAGTCTAGCCAACTCTGTGGGGTTCAGGTTTTGGGGGAGACTTTTTCTCAAATATAAGGAGAAGAATGATCAAGAAAGACATCCAACATTGATCTCTGGCCTGTACACACACACACATTTAAAAAAAAAAAAAAAGCACCTCTCTCCAGCTGTCTGGCTGGAGTAAGATCTGAATTCCAACCTACGGTTGTCCCTCTACTGTATGTAAAGGGGACCAGCTTCTCTCACCATGATAGACCGTCCCCTGAATCCATGAGCTTCTATAAATCCCTTCCTCCCTACAGCGTGGAGCCATCTACAACAATGATAAAGCATAATTTAATGTATACCTTGTTTTACAGTATACCCAAGTGGAGGAGAATGTGGAAGGCTGGCTTCCTTCTGTTGGAACCAGTCTTATCACAGGGAGAGGATAATTGTTACACTATTGATAAATGGGTGTAGCTTGGTTCTGAGGACCGTGCCTAGAGTTGTGAGTTTCCATAAGTTGCTAAGGAACTACACATTTTGCTTTTTGGATTGCTGCTCTTTATGAGGTAAGGGAACACTGTGCTGGGATGGGGGCTACCTGTTCATATAGAAAGTGAGGCAGGGGCTGGAGAGATGGCTTAGAGGCTAAGGCACTTGCCAGCAAAGCCTGAGGACCCATGTTCGACTCCCCAGGTTCCATGTGTCAGATGCATAAGTTGGCGCACACACCTGGAGTTCAATTGCAGTGGTTGCTGGAGGCCCTAGCATTCCAATTCTCTCTCTCATTAAAAAATATGTTAGAAAGCTTATAACAGAAAAAGATAGAGCATATAATAGGCACTCCCTGTTCACTAAATGAAACATCAATATGCTGGTAGAAAGGGGAAAGTTGTAGTTATGTTTAAAAAAAATCCTTCAGAAGTCTTTACATGCTTCTTTAAAACTTTGAAATTCATGAATAAAAATGGATTCTGAAGACAGACCTTCAGGGTAAAGTCCTTGTTGTTGAAGTTTTTGTTTTACCATTACCTCCTTCCCGGAAAATTTTCTTAATTGGTGCTTCAATTTTTTTCACATGTAGAAATTGAAGCTTTGAAAACTTAGCTTAGCTGTACAAGTAAGCCAGTAGTATTGCAGGTTTGGAGAAGAGTCTAGATAGAGAGGAAAGGGAGAGAATATTGGTAACAAGCAAGGAACCGAGCCAAGGAGCAGGTTGACTCTCCAGGAAGGGAACTAGCACAAAAAGGCAACTTTCTCTCACAACTTAGATGCCTGACAGGATACAAACATACATATATATATACACACACATACGTATATACACGCACATACATATACGTATATAGACATTTCAGGGCTGGAGAGATAGCTTAATGGTTAAGGTACTTGCCTGCACAATCAAAAGACCCAGGTTCAACTCCCCATATAAAGCCAGATCCATAAGGTAGCACATGCGTTTGGAGATATCTTGTAGTGGCTAGAGGCCCTGGCACACACATTTTCTCTTTCAAATAAATAAATAAAATATTAAGATACAGAAACAAAATGACTTTCCAATATTTAAGACTTACACAGAGTACATAATGATATAGAATTTCTAGGTATGTTAAGGATAGGTCTTGATCCCCTATAGCATCTCGGTATTATTGATGCTCAAGAGAAAAACATCTTAAGAGTTCTGATGAATTTTTTCATTTTTCTTTGTTTTGAAACTAGAAGAATAACACAAAATTAAATGCTATTGCTTTTCTAATATTACTACCACGAATTCAACCCATTTAATTCATGATAGGATGCCAAGACAAACATTCAAACAATCCCTTAAAACATTTTCCACCCCTCTCTTTGAAGCTATGGAAAGGAAGAAAATGGCAAAAGGAACTAAAACCATAGTGTAGTTGTATCTAATCTGACTTTATCAGTATGTCTCAGTTTAAGAAAATACAAGGGACATGAAACAAAAGGACAGGGATTGTAATAAAACTTTCATTAATTTATGTACTACATGAGGATCAAAAGAGGGCTTCTTTAAAGCATACAAATGGAGAGGAACACCATCTAGACTAATTACACTTGCAGATTAATACAATAAACATTTGAATAGGCCGTCCACACCATATGTATACATGTAAGAGGGCATTGCACAGTCAGGGGGTCATTTCCTGACATGGCAAGCCAAGTGAATTGAAAAATAGATTTGGATAATAGTTGCTGGCATTTCTTCAGCCCCGTGCACTGACTGTCCCAACACAGCTTACAGGTTGATTTCATTGAACCCTTCTAGCAGCTCTGATGATCACCTAGTAGATGAGAAAGCCAAAGAGTAAACAACTAATCCAAGGAGATATGGGTAGAAGTAGAAGAACCAAGGCTTACATCTAAATTTTAAACATGACATGGAGGAAGCACACTTTCTGCTATGCCAGTCTCTGTTTTCTACATCTTAATACAGAATGTATCTGTAAACTTTTTCTTTCACTCACCTGCAATTCCAACCTGGATCAGCCTGAGATGCTGAAATATCTAATAGGCATCTTGAGGACTGGACAATAGGGAGGGTAAGGGTGGTGGGGGAGGCACAAAACTGAACCCAAATGAAACTGGTACCATAAAATCCTACATCCTGGAAGACCAGCCTTTAAAAGGTTGAACCCTCATCAGGACCTTAGAAGGAGCACTTGAATCAAAGGGCCCTGGAGAGGGTGAGATGAAGCCTAACCTTAAATTTCTCCTTTTTTTTTTTTCTTTTCCCTTAGTGCTGGCCTGTAACTCCCTGTTCCAAGATGTGGTTAACACCCACAATGGGCTGTTGATCAGAGAGCTACAAGGTTTTCCAAAAGAAGACAGACTTCTGTCAGAGCACTTGATTACCCACCAGAGGTTAATGGTAAGACCCTTACTGCTGAAGACACCATAGGTTGTAGGTATGAAGAATGGAGAGACCTGGCTGGAATCTGGAAGAAAGCCAGTCTCCAGACAGCCCATCTAGTGCTTGAAGGTGCTACATGAACTACTGAGGGAAAGTGGCTAATATCTGTCTGAGCAACTCGAGGTCTAAGCTACTCAGAAGCAAACGACCTGACATGATGCTCACACAAGTGCAGTAGTGGCACACAGCCATGGTGGGTAACCAACTGCTCCTGGATTGGCTAACTGATCCACTCAGTGGAAAGGAACCCATAACTGGAGCTGGGAAACAAGTCAGAATCATATCCAAATGCCTAGTTCACTCTCCAATATGAAGCTCCCAGTAATATTGGGCTACAAGAGGGCCTACATCCATTAAATTCTTTCTAAACTAATGGTTATCCCATTTCACCTGTGATTACTTCTATCTCCATTGGAGAATCTGCTTCTCTTTTTCAGATGGACTCAGGACCTGAGGAGAGAATCAGCCCATCGCACTTCACCAGGGCCCTAGCTGAAACCACAGAGGAAATGGGAAAATGAGCAAGAGTGCTGCTTTCTTGGAGAACCTGATATCAGCATGAAGGTGAAGAAGATACACTGAGGGCACTAAACCCCCTGAATCTCTGGTTTGGTAGATGCTAAGAGCTCATCACTGAAGTAGACTTAAAACACACGCAACATGGCTCAGGGAATTTCACAGAAGAGGGGGTGGAAAGATTGTTAGAGCCACAAGTTTGGACATTATGCACAAAGACATTGCCTTTTCCCCATAACTGATGTCCAGCATCCCCAGTGAGGAGGTTCTCTTTGGAGGCAGGTAGGTAAGGATGGCCAACATGTGCTATTCACATACTGAATATGTCCGTAGCTAATAAAAGAGATGCCTCCAGGTCCACTAACAATTATGTGGTCTTGAAAACTTAAAAAGAAAAAAAAAAAGTTTATTTGAGAGAGAATGACGCGAGTGCCAGAGCCTTTCAATGCATGTGCCCCTTGTGCATCTGGCTTATGTGGGTCCTGGGGAATAGAACCTGGGTCTTTTGGCTTTGCAGGCAAATGTCTTAACTACTAGGCCATCTCTCCAGCCCTTTATCTGTAATCTCTTGAAAAAAAAAATGAAAAGTTTTCTGGTGAGATGGAGGCCAAGAGCATTATTTCTGGGAGAGAGGGCTAAATAGGAGGATTTAAGACAATAACATACGAAACTGAGAGTGCATGACCGAAACATCTACCACAATGTTTAAGTGTTCAGAATTCAGCAATACTGATGGGAAATCAAAAAGAGAGGGGAAAAAAAGTTTGCTTAGGATTAATAGTTGTCAAGACAAGATTTTTCACTTAAGTTTACAGACTACTGTATGGAATCTTGAATTTTCAAATACTAGATGGAAACATGCCCAGCAGAGGCATATGTAAGAGATTGAGCTCAAAATGAAGAGGAACATCCCATTAAGGCATGAGTGGTTAGTTATGGTCACTAAACTCTCCAAGTACAATACAACCTTCTCTTTTTATTCATTTTATGAGATTGAATGAGATATTTGAAAACAGGATTTTAAGCTCTTGGAATACCTATGCTCTTTGCAAATGTCTGTTTTGTCACTTACTAAAAAGCTGTCTGTGGAAAGTTCTTGTCGCGACCAGTGTGGAGGAAGATCTTGATCGCCTGATTCGTCATCTCTTCTCAAACACAATGTGCACTATGGTAGGCTGTTGATCAACATTCTTTTCTTTTAAATAGTAAGTTTTATTTTGTTTTCATGACATGCCAAAATGATTTCATAGCATTCATGATGTTCTTGAACAATTTTTGGAAAAATAAATAAGGAAAACTTAAGATATTAAAAGTTTTGATCAGAGTTTCCATTACATAGCACAGTTGTAGATGAGTCAAGATTAAACTCTATGACAATAAATTGTAGGACAAACATAGCAGTATTTTTTTAATCATATTCTTGACATGTCTGAACAAATGTGCAGGTCTGTTTTATATACATTATGACTTGAAATTTTATGTTTCAAACATTTCTGGATGAAACTTTCAAGTTTCTACCATATATATTTTTCATGATTTCTTTTCAATTTGAGAAATAAGTCATTATTTGTACCTTTCCAAAGAAAAAATAATCATAAGACTGAATTTTAAAATTACAGAATGGTATGAAAAAGGAAGAAGGAATGTTGCCATCCAAAGACAACATGCATGCTTTTCCTATAGGGCTGTTTATATCTCTGGGAATGGAGGATCATGATAAGCTTCCATGACTTCTTTTTCAGTTGCCAAGAACAACACGTGGCCTGTTCTTGCTGCTCCCTGGGACTCAGTACATTTTGACAAAACCTCTAGGAAGTCCTTAGCAATGACTCTGAAGCATGCATTTCCCTCCAAAGACAGAAATTATTCTTTCCACCCTAGGAAGTAGTAACCTCATTGCTGGAAAATTAGGCAGATCTTATACAAAATGACTTTAATTTCTAAACAGGCTTCATAATTTTGAATATTCAAAGCTCACAGGTAGCTCCCCAGGAGCCTGTACCCTTCTCATTTGGCCCTGATTCTCAGGTTCCTGGTCTTATTACTGCTCTGGGAAGAAACTCCAAATGATGGTTTTTATATCTCAATTAAAAGGTATCTACGGGTTGTTTTGGTACGTATTTCCCTTTCTAAACACTCTGTATTGAATTCTCAGGCATTTTTTGAACAATATATATTTTTTAACTCAGGAAATGCTTCATTTTCAAAAATTACTTGGAAATCTGTTAGAGATACTGGCTCTTTGTTCCACATTACTTCTGTTTCCATATTTCTAGGATTCTGTTTTCATTCATTGGCGCTTGTCTATAAGAGACCTTTTGTAAGTCTGAAAAATAAAGGCTGGCTAGTTTGGTATCAGATCTATTCACAGTCCTCAGAATTGGTGTCTCATGAACAATGCTGAATGATGACATTGTTGGAAGCAATGGGATATGTTGACTAAATGTACTGAAATTACTTAGCAGGCCATGGTGACTCTCAGAAGGGAGAGGTAGGAGGATTGCTATAAATCTGAATCCATCTTGGTCTACAAAATGAAGTCTATGCCAGCCAGGGCTTCAGAGAGAGACTACTAAGACCATACTTTTTGTGTGTGACAAAGTATCATCAACATTAATCATTTTCTCTACTGTACTAACATTGCTGAATCATAGTCAAGAAGTAGTGGGCTGGAGGGATGGCTTAGCAGTTAAGGCGCTTGACTGTGAAGCCTATGGATCCTGGTTGGATTCTCCAGATCCCATATAAGCTGAATGCACATGATGGTACATGCATCTGGAGTTTGTTTGCAGTGGCTAGAGGCCCTGGCACGCCTGTTCTCTCTCTATAATAAGTAAATAATATTTAAAAAAAGAAGTAGGAAATTGTTTTACTTAAGGTCATAAAATAAAAATTCTTCAAACAAGATAGAATCAATAAAGCTGAAGGTTTATCAATAATGGTACCACCTCTCCCCCTTATCATACGTACATTCAGCCACGGTAATGAATACATATAGGAAATACACATCTGTGATGAACCAGTGCTGTCACTGAGACAAATTTACTTTGGTTGCCAAGTTATATAAATGAAGAAATAAGATTTGGAAAAGATCAAATGCTAAGGTAAGTCAGGGACAAGGCCAGAACCCTATCTAGGTCATGTAGCTACACTGTATGAAATAAGACTTCTAAGTAAGTTGCTTGGAGGAAAAATAAAAAATAAACTGGCAATTTTCACTTTCATCTTTCCAGGTATCTGTACACAGAATTTATAACCAGGATTTCCAACCTGTAGTGTGAAGGCATTTGAAGTTCTGTTCTGGAAATACCTCAGTTAAATTTACACAACGAATCTCGAGCAGAGGCTACACTAAGTGTTGCTAGCTGTTGGAAAGTGACGGGGACAGTCTTCCCCTTCTCATCCTGGAGTGGCCGGCCGGGCCCACTGCAATTCCATCTTGGGAACTTGAAACGAGATCTGATTTCAGCATCTACAAGGAACACATGGTGGGTGTGCAAATAGCCTCAAGCCTTTTGATGTTTGTTAAGAGGAAGGAGTGGGGAGCCGTTTCCTGGAAGAGTGTGGGGCACCAGGGAGCATTAAAGAAATAAAACAATGGCAAAGGAAAGGGCAGGCTTTTGCACTCATTATGTTTTCATGAACAATGTATTTGGGGCCTTGAGTGGACGTGTTACAGGTTCCAATCTTGTTCCCACTACTCTATTTTATATTTAATTTGGCAAAACTTCCTCTAGTTAGGTAAGGAAGACACAAGATTGTTGTGAATACAGACACTGTGACAAGAACTTTAAAACAACTTTGTTGTATCAAGTTTTATCCTTACCTCCCTCCAGTTTTCTGCATTTCTTTTTCTTTGGCACAGAAAATAAAAGCCTTCCATAGTCAACCACAAATAATCACCAGCCAACCTACAGATCTGGAGTTGTGTAAATTCCAACAAAATCTTCTTTTAATAAAGCTGCATTAATTTTCATTTTGTCTTTCAAAGAAAATGGTTAACATTGTATTTAAGTGGATTTTGAATGATTCATGCATTTCACACGTATTACTGAGCACACATCATTCACTTTGGGGTGTTCCACACTTACAAAGAAATCCCTATAGAGAAGATGGAGGATTAGAGATACCACATCCATCCCTCATACCTGAAAGCCTGAAGCAAACAAGCAGATATCTGGTGACAGAGAAAGCCAGAACAGGGTAATAGTGTAAATCAGACAACTGTCGAAATCCTGAAATATTGAATTTTAGATTTTGTAAAGAAAATAAGACCCAACATATTTAAGGTGTACTAAGCAAAGTGGAGAAGAAAAGGGAGACGTCACCTTCTACCCCATTGAGAAAAAAAAAAAAAAATCTAGAAAGAAACAGGTCCAACAGAAGATGCTTTACAAAACCAAAATTTTAGATAAGGTGGAGACCTAATGTGCTTCTCTAACTTGCCTGCCATTCCAGTAGAAGAAAGCCAGTGTGGAAGTACATTTGTCAATTTTCTATTCCCTAATGTGTGCATAGACTACAGGGGTGGTTATCTCATGAACCTGTGTGGTCCCAGGGGACAGGGGAGTGGCAAGGATACTTTCTCCTGAACCCAAGTGTAGGTTGTGGGGATGGTGGACAGTACGGGCCAGGTTGCTCAGAGGGGTTCGGGTAGAAGGTAAAATCTCTACCATGGATTGTCTAATTCTAGTGACAGGAAGAAATCTAGCCATGAATTCAATACAAATGCGGATCCCAAACTAGAGCCTTTCCGATGGCTGGAAAAGGTAGCCCAAGCAGCTAGAAAGCACTGAAGACTGGCTGGAGCTCACACAGCAAGTAAGCCATTCTGCCCTAACTTGTTTGGATTACAAAGAGAAGATGCCATTCTACCTACAGAATGTGCCATGAAATACTAGCAATGTGTTTGTGTATATGTGTATGGATTGGGGGAAGGGTGTAAAAAACAATCCACACTCATCAGATCAGGGCAGAAATATTTGCAGGTAGATTATTTTGTTGTATTTTCTCTTACAACTGTCTTTTTTTTTTTTTTTTAAATCTGTGATAGGGTCTCACTCTAGCCCAGGTTAGCCTTGAACTTATTACTCCTACTTCTATCTCCTGAGTGCCAGCTATGATTATGTCTTGTAGTTTTCTCTCATTACTATCATAATGTTTCTATCTTATTTCCTTTCTAGACTTTCCATTATTATGAAGTATTATTCTTGTTATTTTTAAACTGCTAGTTTGTTATCTTAGCTCCTTTCTTTTCCAACTATTTTTTTTAATCTACTGGAGACATAGGTGAAGAGTAAAATTGCTTTACACTACACAATAACATTTTGTGTTGTCTTTTTTGTTTACTGATAGCTATTGTGTTCCCTCTGAACAGTAGTAGTAAGGATTTTAAATCCAAGAGATTATAACCCAGTAAGAAATTATTTTAAAATCAGTCTATGAAAAGCTGAAGATGACAAATTAATGTATGTGAAAAATCACAACATAAAAATAAAAGAAACAGGGCTAGAGAGATGACTTAGACTTCATAGGCAAGTACCTTAACTGCTAAGGAATCATATTCAACTCTCCAGGTCCCACATAAGCCAGACACAGTGACACAAGCATGTAAGGTTGTACATGTGCACAAGGGGCCACACAGGTCTGGGGTTCACTTGCAGTGGCCGTGGTATACCAATTCTCTCTTGTTCTCTCACATAGGAACAAATACAAAAAAACATGAAAAAGCATACCAACTGACTCCTCTAAAATTTCACAACTACTCAATACTCAGAACATAATATACTGAAGTCATTAAAATGCTAGACAAGAATTCAAAAGCCAGCTTTTAAGAACTCTGCCACATAATCAAGAAGCAGATATAAGATTAGTTGACATAGAAGGAGGTATTGAGTGAGATCTAAGATAAAAGCATAGAAAGCTTATTTAATTAATAGTAAAATACTTTCTAACAAATATATAGACATATCAGTGCTGGAATCATTTATAACCATTAACAGAAGTGTTCCAAAAGGAAATTGTCCACATCACATGAGCTATAATGCTAAGACTATAGAACAAAGAAATAATAGTAAAAGTGGGAAGATAAAAATGACACGTTGCATAAAAAGAAACTCTTCAGAATAACCTCTGACTTCTCAGAAATCCTGAGTGTGAGAAAAGTGAAGAATACATAAGCCAAGCTCTGGACAAACAACTGTTGATCAAACGGTTCTGCCAAACAAAATTAACATGAACAATTATGACCAATAGGCCATCATTGTAGGAGATATTTGAAGGAAGTCTACATACAGAGGAGGAAGAAAAACAGTCCCAAACACGAGAAAAGAGGCAAGAATAAACTTCATAAAAGGAATATGTAAACAAATGGGAATGCAGAAAGAATCAAACATGTCCAACTCAGTAAACTAGCAAGCTCTTAAGTCAGAAAAATAATATTTAAACCAATCTGGAAACAATCATAAGAATGAGCAAATACCTCTCAATAATAAGTAGTGACCATATATAAATGATTTCAATTATCTAAGTAAAAAAATACAGATATTTGTTGTCTGCAAGAGAAATGCCACATAAGCAAAAGTACACACAGATGGTAAATGAAGGCATGGGGTACAATATAGTAACTCAGTGTTAAGTAATTCTTGTATCTTCCAACCTACACATCAAGCCAAGTTACTCACAGATTACAGATAAAGAAGGCTGCTATATTCTAATAAATGAAGCAATACACAAAGAGGCTATAAAATACTATATATGCAACAAATATGAGTGTTCCAAGCTCATAAAATGCTACTGGATTATGTCCAAGATTTATATAGACAATCCCAGAAACAATAATAGTGTGTTACTACAACACCCTACTCTTATCAATTGATCATTCAGGAAAAGAGAATCAGACGCTTCATAATCAATTACATGGCCTAAGCAGACATCTATAGGATTTCTTTCTTTCTTTCTTTTCTTTTCTTTTCTTTTTTTTTTTTTTTTTTGAGGTAGGGTCTCACTCTAGCCCAGGCTGACCTGGAATTCATTATGTAACCTCAGGGTTACATAATGAACTCACAGAGATCCACCTACCTCTGCCTCCCAAGTGCTGGGATTAAAGGTGTGAAAATTTCTTTATAATAAATCATGTTCTGGGCCATAAAGAAAGTCTCAATAGATAAGAGTCAAAATAATTTCTTGTATTCTATCAGACCATAATGCAACAAAACTTGAATTCAGTAGCAGGATAAATAATAGAAAACATAAACACTGGAATAATGAATAGTAAACTCTTAAAAACCTTAGAACCCAATGGAAAGGAACACATAACCTATGAGACATTTTAAATACATAAAAAGCAGTGCTGAGAGGGAAAGGTATAGCTATAAGTGTTTGTTAAGAATAACAGAAACCTCAGCAATGCTTTTCAAAATCTTTAAAAATAATAGATCTAACCCAGTCAGTAGATAGAAAACTAATAAAGAATCAGTAAGATAAGGAGTACTTGCATAGATAAACACACTGGCAAATCCTTATCCAGCATAGTCAAGAGAACAACAAAAGCAGAAAGGGGAGATTATAGCATATCAGTGAAATTCAGAGGAACATTAGGAAGCATTTTGAAAATTGATATTCCCATAAATGAGAAAGTCTAGGAAAACAAGGTGAATTCTTAGACATATTAGCTATCAAAATTAAATCAAGAGGATATCAAAACTTAGAGTTATAAATTAGCAATGAGATTGAAGCATTAAGACTCAAGAAAGAAAATCCCAGGACCAGATGGCTCAACTACTAAATTATAACATTTTTAAAGAACTAACCCATTGCTCCTCAAATTATTTCCTAAAAATAAAGGAATAGTACAAAATTCACTACATGAAGCCAACCAATATAAACCTGGGATTCATCCAGATAAAGGGGGGGAAAAAGAAAACTATAATTCCCCTGATAAGAATGGATGCAAACAAAATTCAGCACACACTTCAAAGATCACAGACCATAACTAAGTTGGTTTTACTTCAGAGAAGCAAGAATAGTTCAACACATGAAAAAATCCATAAATTCAGTGTAGCACATAGTTTAGAGAAAGCATATGATCATCTCAAAGCTTTGAAAATCAATTTCCCTTCACACAGTATGCCTGAAGAATGTGGAAATAGAACATATCACCACATAAAAAGCTATGTACAATAAACTTGGTCAATGTTACCCTAAATGAGATAAATTTAGATGGAAGATTTTCAATTTAAGAAAGAGACAAGAGTGCCCACCCTACCACTATTACTAAAAATGTCCAAAGTCTTAATTGAAAGATAAAATCAGGATAAAAGTAAGAACAGAAAGAGTCAAAGTATCCTTATTTGCACATGATACGATCCTATACTTATCATGACTTCATGATATAACTCTTAGGCTCAGGCCTACACATTTTCAGTAAAGTAACAAGGTATAAAGTCAACATATGGAAATTGAATTTTCTATAGATCAGCATTGAATATACCAGGAAATCAAAAAACAATTATATTCACAGTAGCCTCAACAACACAGAAGAATAAATCTACTCAAACAGATAAAAGGCCTCTTTAATGAAACTTTAACACATTGAAGAAAGACGTTAAGAAGATACTAGAAGATTGAAAGGTCTCCTATGTCATAGATTGGCAGAACCAGTATTTTAAAAATGTCTGTTCTGAAGAAAGCAATCTGGAGATTTCATGTATGGCCCATCAAAATTTCAGAAACATTTTTCAGATATAGGAAAGAAAAAAACCTAATAGCCCAGGTAATTCCAAGCAGAAAGATAAATGTTGTATAATATCTGAATTAAATTACACTACAGAGTCAGAGTAACAAAACTGACATGGTATTGGTACAATAAAGTTGTATTCCAATGGCATGAAATAGAGGAGTCACCAATAAACACATCTATAGCCATCTGCTTGTCAACAAAGGCATCTAAAATATATGTTGGTCTCATTTCAACAATTATGTTGGGAAAACTGGATCTCCACATGCAGAAGAATGAAACAAATCTCATCTCTCTCACCCTGAACAGAGATCAATTCAAAATGGGTCAAACACATTATTGTATGATCTGAAATCCTGAAATGTACAGAAGAAAAAATGAATAGGGAAAATGCCTCAAAATATAGGCATGGCCAAGGACTTTCAGAATAGGGCTGAAAAATGTCATACTCAAAGTTACAGAAGGTTTTGTACAGCAAGGGAAATAGTGAAAGGACAGCATGCAGAATGGAAAACGGTATTTCCAGTGATTCATCTAATTGGGTATTGATATCCAGATTAGATGAGGAGCTAAATAAAAACCGTAGCCTCAAAGAATTATTAGTAAGTCAGAGTTTTCAAGACAAGAGATGCAACTTAGCATATGAGGGATATTCTACATATTAAAAAAATGTAAGTCACAACTACATTGAAATTCCATTACCCCCCCCCCCAGAATGGTTATCATCAAGAAAACAAATGAGGGCTGAAGAGAATGCTTAGTAGTTAAGGTGCTTACCTGCAAAGCCCAAGGATCCAGGTTCAATTCCCCAGAACCCACAAAAGCCAGATGCACAATGGTGGCCCATGCATCTGGAGTTCATTTGCAGTGGCTAGAGGCCCTGGTATGCCCATTCACAGGAATGAGGACTGGACAGATTGCTCACTGCATTAACAATTCTTCCTGCACAAACGTGAAGGCCTGAAGGGGATCTAATAGTGCTGGTTTCAATTCCCTAGAACTCACATAAACAGCTGGATATTGCCCAGCACATCTGTAACTCCAGTTCTGTGGAGAGCAGAGATTATAGAATTCCTGGGGTTCAAGAAACCACTGAAGTCGAGAGTCAATGTAGAGACTCCATCTCTCAGAAACAAGTGGACAGGGACAGCTGATGTTCTCCTCTGACTTCCACATTTGGGCACTCATTCTTCGCACACAGAGAAAACACATAACTGCTAGTGAGGCAGACACTATACACTTAAACACTAATGACAGAGGAGTAAACTGCTGCAGCTATGATGGAAAACAGTATGGAAGTTCCTCAAAAAAACACAAAGTCAGGGGTGGGGCTGGAGTGATGGTTTAGCAGTTAAGTGTAAGAAATTCACAAAGAACTTACAAGGTGTAGGTTATATGGCATCACCCAACTTATCTCTGCACCACTGATGAATAGACACAGAAGGGCTCTTTCCACCTGGGTGCCAGATTTTTAGGTAATATATTGTTCTTGAAGGGGAAAAAAAAATCACTGTCTTGTTCTACAAAGTCTACATACATATAATTAATACCAAACTTGCATTTTGCCAATCAAATAGCATGACCATAAAAAAAGGCAACCTTCACAGAAATAAATGACTCGATCTCCTTCGTAAGTCCGTGAGGCAAAAGCCTTGAGAACAAATGGAGACAAATAGGAAGCCAGCTGGAAGAAATCAAACAGGCACAGCAGGTGGGCCAGCTTGTGTTGGGAGCCGGAACACAGCATGAGACACTGCACACTTACAGCAAAGCACATTCTCTAACCTCTGTCAAGCTTTGGGCTGAGCGAAAGGCATGACTTATTTAAGAAGAGCTAGTAGCTGGGAACAAGGTGAACTAAGAGCATCAAAACCAATTCTGATGATGTTTTCACCCTGAGACTTTATTTGGGAGTGGGGCCGTGAGGATTACCACACAGCGAGTGGCAGATGGTCCTACCTCGAAGTGTGATTCTAAGTGACATGAGAGATAGAGATGTGTGATGGACCATATCCCCAGAGCAGTGAACAACCAATTCTTGTAAAAGAAAAAAAAAAATGCTTGTGTTGTGTTGGTTTTCTATGCAGCAGGCAAGGGATGGATACATAGTCAGCAAACTAACACTGGACAAAAGTCATGAATCACTGAAGTCTTCACCTGTGGATACTCAAAAGTTCAAAACGGGGGCTGGAGAGATGGCGTAGCGGTTAAGCGCTTGCCTGTGAATCCTAAGGACCCCGGTTCGAGGCTCGGTTCCCCAGGTCCCACGTTAGCCAGATGCACAAGGGGGCGCACGCATCTGGAGTTCGTTTGCAGTGGCTGGAAGCCCTGGCGCGCCCATTCTCTCTCTCTCCCTCTATCTGTCTTTCTCTCTGTGCCTGTCACTCTCAAATAAATAAATAAATAAATTTTTTTTTTAAAAAAAAAGGTTCAAAATGGGAACATGGGGCTGGAGAGAGGGCTTAGTGGTTCAGATGCTTGCCTGTGAAACCTGGGGACTTATCCTCAAATCTCCAGGTCCCTTGTAAGCCAGATGCTCAAAGTGATGCGCACAAGTGGGTGCCTGTGTCTGGAGTTCAATTGCAGCGGCTGAGGCCCTGGCATGCCAATTCTCTCTCTCTCTCTCTCTCTCTTCTCTCTCTCTCTCTCTCTCTCTCTCTCTCTCTCACACACACACACACACACACACACACAGCTAATCTGTCGGACTTACCTCTAAAATAAAATTAGAACACCATGCCACCTAAAATACATCCCCAGGTAACATGACGTTTCCTCCATTGACTCTACCACCTTTTCCCAAACAGCTTCCTTTTATGCTGTGGAGATAGATGAATAATGTCAGCTGATAGCATGTTGTAGGCTTCATCATGTCCAAAATGAACTATGACCTCCTTCACTTGCAGCCTCTGAGATTGCTTTGGAAGTTGTTACACACATAAGCACACACACACATACAATAGAAACTGAAAAACAGCAAATATTTGTAACAGAGAAAGAAGAGGTGAAAACACACCAAACCACATTCCCTCTGGCTGAATATTACTAGAATTCTGATAGCAGAATGTGAGAAATCACATCCTGCGTGGGTGGCACACTGCTTTAGACCGTGACCATCGCCCCCCAGGCCCACCTGCTTTTCTCACACATGCTCACCAAACACTAATACAATAGTTTGCTCTTCTCAGAAGATGGCTTCAGATGGATTTGGGGGGACTTTTAACATGGTCACATTTAGCAGATAAAAAATACAAAGGCCTGGTTACATTTGAATTTCACAATGACTCTAATTGGCACTATATATACCAAATATTAAGTGGAAACTAATGGCTTTTTGTGTCTGCTCCAAATACTTACAAGGCTGATATAAAAACATGACTGGGATCCTGTATTTGTTGAACAAGGGGGAACAAAAAGAAGAATATGACCAAGGTGTACTTTGGTGATGCAAATCTAAAAAGAAGAGTGAAACCACATCCCTCAATCTCTCTCTCTCTCTCCCCCCAGACAAAACTTCATTAAAAATGAACCAAAGACCCTACTGTAAAATATGAAAGTTTGAAATGTCTACAAGAAATCCTAGGGAAAAATATCAAGAGATATGTATAGGCAAGTATTTTTGGTAAAGAAACAACAGGTCAGGAAATAGTAGCAAATAGGGAGAAATGAGATTGCATGAAAGTAAAAAGCATTTATCTGTACCACAAAGAAAATAATTAATACAGTGAATAAAGAACTCACAGAATGAAGGAAGAAATTTTTCCTGTTCACCTACCAGGCAATTAATATTCTGGCTACATGACAATCTCAAAAAACTAAACACCAAAAGAACAAACTACCCACTCGATAAATGGGCAAATCTCTGTATAGGCCATTTTTCATATACATATCTTTTTTTTTTAAGTTTAGCACCTTTAGCTATTGAAGAAATGCAAACCAACATTGATATCCCATCTCACCTCAGTCAGAGTGACTACTGTCAAGAAAATAAATGCTGACAAGGATGTAGGAGAAAGAAACCATTATACACTGTTGATGGGAATGTTATTTAGTGCAGTTACTATGGAAATAAGAGGTTCCTTACTAAACAAACATGAACTTCTATCCTATGATCCAGTTAAGGCATTCTTGAATGTATGCCCAAAGGAATCTAAGTCAGCAAACAGCAGAGACATCTACAGTTAATGTTGGGCTATTTAGAATAGCCAAGGTACCCATCAACAGATAAAAATATATATTGTGTGTGTGTGTGTGTGTGTGTACACATAGATAGAATGGAGAGTTATTCAACTATGAAGAAAAATTGTCATGTAGAGGTAATCTGAGATAGAGATTATATTATGCCACATTCAGGAAGATAAATGTCATATTTTCTCCTATATATTGAATTTAGAGTTTTACAATTTTTTCTATCTGTCTCTGTGTGTTTCCTCATGAAATGAAAGCAGAAGGGGGACTATTTGGGGAGAAGGAGGGAGGAGCAAGAGAGGGTAGGGAGATAAATATGAGCACGTGTACGAAAATGTCATCATGAAACCCATTTTGTACTCTACCCAAAATAAATTAAAAAAAATAAATAAAAAGAAACTAACAAAGAGTTAAAGCTGGGGTAATAATGCCTTTCTTACATTTGTCATTCGCACAAGACCAGACAAGGCCTGTGTCATGCTCCAGGAGAGACTGTATAATTGTAATTATAACAACATAGTATCTTCACAGGCTTTCTGGAGATGACAATGTGCACATGGTGTTTTATTTTTTCCATCATCATAAATAAGGATTTTGTTGTTAAGCCTGCTTTTCTCCTTAAAACCACTGTCTTCTTTGTAATTCTAAACATATTTTAGTACTGCAGACAGCAGGAGCTCATTTGGCAACCTTTCAAAGAACTTCTGAGGTCTGGCTGTTCCCACTTCTTTCACTCTGAACCCATCATCTTGATTTCCTTATGGGATAGCCCCAGCACAGCCTTGCTCATTTCTAACTCCATGTACATCAGCAATAAGTATTTTCACATCTACTATGCTTCTTGACAACTCCAAATTTCACCATCCTTTCCTAACACTCATACACATTTTTATACTCCAGTATCAATCTCACATTTTAGTATTGCATTATTTCCTTGCATGTTTTGCCCCTACAAAATTTATTTTCCTATAATTGGTAAGGAAAAATAATAAATTATATAAAGACAATATTTAATTATGTATAAATGGACATGTATTGAAATACAAAAACTATAGGACAGCAAAGTAGTCAAATTATAAGGGAATTTCATGTTTCCTCCATACATTCTCTATTTCCTATGAGCCATTATGATTAGATATACAGTAAGTCATAATTCATTCTACTCAAACAATAATGTGGGCTGGGTAGATGGCTCAGCACTTAAAGGTACTATCTATGAAGCCTGCTGGCCCAGGTTTGATTCTCCAGCATCTGCAAACCTTAGTAACCATATAAAGACAGATGTGCAAAATGATGTATGTGTCTGGAGTCTGTTTGCAGCCAGAGGCCCTTGTCCACCCATTATCATTCTTTCTCTCTTTCTCTCTCTCTTTTTCTCTCATCAAATAAATTTAAAAAGTAGTTTGGGCTGGAGAAATAGCTCAGTGGTTAAGTGCATTATACTTGTAAAGCCTGATAGCCTGTGTTCAATTCCCCAGTGCCCATGTAACACCAGAAACACAAAGTCATGCATGTGTCTGGAGTTCATTTGCAGTGGCAAGAGGTCTAGCCACACCCATTCCCTCTCTCTCACTCACTCAAATAAATATTTTTTTAAAACCTACAAATAAGATAATGGGCTAGAAGTTGCCTCAGTATGATCTAGTAAAGGAGACAGAATAAGAAAAGAATAGGCTGTGTTCCAAAGAAAGAAAAAAAGAAATAGCTTCAGAAACCTACAAAAGAAGCATAGAGATACATGGAAAGTACACAGAAGATGATAGACAAGGCACCTGTAAGAAGTAAGTAGATGACATTGAAAGCATTCAGGGTAAAATATAGTCATCAAAATACAAAAGGAACTAGTTATAAAGGAGGGTTTCAGCACAACGGGGATAATGAGGGGACAACAGAAAGCATTGGGACTATAATCAAAATGTGTACATTTATAAAATTTCAATAAAATATCTTTGACTATAAATCTAATTTTATATGAACAATAAATTGTGATGTATATAATAAAATAGAAGTAAGCAGAACATAGCTTCAGCTGCATAACACAGCTTCCTGGCATGACAGTAGAAGCAGAATCCACTTCTAGCAGGTGATAGAAGGGAGTCCTGCCATAAGGACAAACCCATAGCCCTCAAAATCCCCAAGTCCTGACAGGTTAGAAGTGGAGAGGAATCTCATTTGTTACTACTGGACTCAGAGGGCAGTGGCCAGTACTATTTTAAGAGATTATCTGTTGTTTAAAAGTAAGCTACCTTGGAGGTCCGACCGAAGGGAGAATCTACAAATCGGGGATCCTTAACTTTCTGCCACAGCTCCAGGATGACGTAGCTTTGGAGGGCAGAGGGGCCAGAGGCTGACATGCTAAGTGGTGAAGCTTGGCTCAGGCAGAAGAGTACCTAGAGAAACTGACCCCCACCCTTGGGTGGCTGGGAGCAGTGCTCCTCAACTGAGCTGTGCCCAGAAGCTGAGGTCATCAGAGGGACCAAATTCTGGAGCCACCTTTCTTCCATTCACTGCTACACAGCCTGAGAAGTATGATGTTTCAGCAGAGTACTTGGTATCCACAGTAGCATCTCACCCACAGGGTGACTAATATAGAGGGGTTCTTGGAAATGCAAAGACAAGTTCTCTGCCTATGCAAATCACACTGCTGTAGCTGTTTCCCTGCTCCATGCACTTAGAGGACTCCCTCTCCCTGAGCTTGAACACTAGCCACACCAAGGAGAATCTCAGGAATGTGAGAGAACCTGCCAGCTCACAGACTGCAAGACTAAGTATGGACAGCAGATGCCCCTGGAAAGAAAAGAAGGAAAGCTACCAAACTCGAAACACCTCTAGTGGACAACAGACACTTGTCCAACAGCGTAAGTCAGCAACAGTGAAAATCAGAGCAAAGACAGGCTTCCACAAGCTCACCTCACTCTTCCACTCCTGTGCACATCGCTGGCAGACTCCAATCGTCAATGACTCAGCAAGAAACTGCTCCAACTCTTTGACTCTTTTTTAGTTCCAGCTTCTCTTTTTCTTACTAATCTTTTATTAGAATTCTGATTTTGTTTGATTGTTAATAAAATAAAAAATATCCAATTATTTAAAAGATATATAAACTTTTTAAAAAATTTCTTGCCCCCAGTGTTTCTCATTATCACTTTACTTTTAAGCAACATGTTTACCTGATTGGATTTTGGTTTTTTTTCTAGGTAGGGTCTCACTCTAGCTCAGGCTGACCTGTAATTCACTGTGTATTCTCAGGGTGGCCTTGAACAACTTGATGGAATTTTAAAAATTATCCTATTTTTAAATTGCATTGGTCACCTTACATTTATCTAATTGTTTTTGAGATTTTAAATTATTTAATAATTAAACTTTAATTGATTTATATTTAACATTTTATTAAATTATTAAATTGAGAATATTAAAATATTAATATTTTATTAATTTATTTGTAAGCAGAGAGAGAAGAGAGATAGGGAAAATGGGTGTGCCAGCCCCTCAAGCCATTGCAAATAAACTCCAAACACATGCACCACTTTGTGCATCAGACTTTATGTGAGCACTGGGAAATCGAACCAAGGTCATTAGGTTTTGCAGAGAAGTGCCTTAACCACTGACCCATTTCTCTAGCCTTGAACTTTTTAATTATTAAGAATTTTTTCTTGTATTGTCTCTAATTCCTTATTCTACATAACATTCTATTCAGCAACTCTTCTGTGCTTTCATTTATATAAACTTGTTTATTCCTCAGTTTCTTGCCTTTCCCTGACTCCTTCCTTCATCTCATCTACTACCTCCACACTTGCCCTAAAATATTTTATATTATCATTGGTGATGTTTCAATGGACTTTACTTAATTTTCAGTGCATTTCTATATGTTGCATGATTTGTTCCTACTAAAGCAGTTTTCTTCCCTCTTGAGTGGTACTGGATGAGATATACAGACCTATAGATGCAAGAGCAGTAATGCAGGAGCCTAGGAAAGATGAAAAAGGAAGGCCACATGGCTCCTCTAAAAGATCATGACTCCTCATCTCCTAAACTCAAAGATACTGAAATAAGTAAGATTCTGGATGAAGATCTCAAAAGTTTACTAATTAGTATGATCAATGACTGGAAAGAGGATACATACAAGAAGAATTCAACCTTAGACCTAAAGAGGGAATTTAATACCATAGAAGAAAAAGTCATAAAAATACATGATAAAAATCAACAATGTGGCTGCTAAAAGGAATGGCATGGAAGAAAATTTCAGTGAGCATAAAACCAACTTTGAAGAGACAATACAAACAAAAAAATTCTCAGTAAATAAGACAATAAAAAAAACTGGAAAATATTACCAATGAACTTAACCAATTAAAAGAAATGGACAAAAAATGATGTCATTGAAATAACACATTCAAACATCAGTAAATAAAAATAATACAGAAACATGACAACAAAATCCTGGAACTAGGACACAATCACAAGACAAATTCCAAAATCTCATGGGATATAATTCTGAAGGAGCTGGAATAACAACTAAAAGCATAGAGAATCTACTCAATGACATCATGGCAGAAAAGAAACCCAAATCTAAAGAAATAATTTAATATTAAAACACAAGAGACATTTAGGATATTAAACATATATATGACCAGAGAAGGACCTCTCCATGGCATAGGGTCAAGATGTCAAGAAAATAAAGCAAAGAAACAATACTAAATGCTATAAGAAAAAAGCATACCAATTCATCTACAAAAGCATCAGAAAATAAGATTTATCATGAGCAACCATGATAACCACCAAAGAGTTAGATAACTGGTGAGTGGATGCAGAGCTTGCCTTGAAAATGTGAGGACCAGAGTTTGAATCCTCAGCACCCACATTAGTGGTGGACAGTTGTGCCAAGAATTTGGGAGATGGAGTTGGGGATCCCTGGGGTCAGCTGCTCAGCTAGTGTTCCAGTTATCTTCTCCTTGCTGGGACAAACATTCAAGCAGAAGAATCATATGGGAGGAAAGGGTTTATTGCAGACATACAGAGTCCAGGGGAAGCATCATCATGGTGGAAAAAGCTGGTTCACTTCACCATACATCCACAGCAGAGAGAGAAAAAAAAAGGCCAGAGCTCAAGTTGGCTCTCAACACCTATTAGGACTGCACTCAAGATCTACCTCCCCATTGACTTACTTCTTCCAGCAGTGCACTGCCTGCTGGAAACTTAAATAGGAAGCTTAATAAAAAATATTTTAATCAGGTTGGGAATGGTGGCACACACCTTTAATCCCATCACTCGGGAGGCAGAGGTAGGAGGATCACCATGAGTTGAAGGCCACCCTGAGACTACATAATGAATTACAGGTCAGCCTAGGCTACAGCAAGACCCTACTTCAAAAACCCCATATATATATATATATATATATGTATGTATGTATGTATGTATGTATGTGTATGTATGTATGTATTATATATGTATGTATTATATATAATATATAAATAAAAAATATATAAAATATATATATATTATATACAGAATATACACACACACACACACACACACACACACACACACACATATCTTAATCAAAAATACCTGAGTCTATGGGGGACATTATAATCAAACCACCACAGCTAGAGTAGCAGCGAACTGGTGAGCTCTGTGTTCAGTAGAGAGACCTCATCTCAGTAAATAAAATGGAGAGCAATTGATGAGGGTGGTCAAGGTTAAGCTCCAGGTTCCATATGCATGTGCACATGCATGCATGCACACCCATACACATGTAAACCCAACCACGCACACACACAAACCACAGAAACATGGATGATGAAAAACCTGAAAGCAAATAACTTCCAGTCAAATTTTAAAGAAAAATGACAGGCATAAGAGGTATAAGGATATTTCAAATAAACATAACGAAAGGCCATTGTGACCATCTAGCCAGCAATTCAGATGTATGTAATGGAATACTATAAACAGAGGAGGAAGAAATTTTCAACCCCAAGAGCACAGGGAAGAATAAGTTTCATGAGTGGAATTGAACAAATAAAAACTAGGAAGGAGGGGACTGAAGAGATTGCTTAGTGGTTAAGGCGCTTGCCTGCAGAACCAAAGGACCTAGGTTCAATTCCCCAGGACCCACATAAAGCCAGATGCACAAGGGGACGCATGTGATGAATTCGTTTGCAGTGGCTGGAGGCCCTAGTGCATCTATTCTCTTTGTCTCTCAAATAAATAAGTAAAAATATTTTTAAAAAGAATTAAGAAATCTGTCATATTCAACAGCAAGCCAGCACATTCATAATACTAAGATGAGAGAAAGAAAATAGCAGTAATCCAATCAGCCAGACAACAACATGATTATAGGAATTAGTAAATATTTTTCAATAATAACCTCAAAAAGAAATGGCCTCCACTAACAAGGATATACACACTGGCTGATTGGATTTTAAAAAAAAGACTCAACTGACTGTCACCAAGAGTGACACCTCACCATGAAAGACACCCACCTGCTGAGGGTTCAAGCATGGAAGCCCATCAAGCACATGGACTCTCAAACAAATTAATGTTGCAGTTTTGATAACAGATGAAGTAGATTTCAAACCAAAATCAGTCAGGAAAGATTAAGAATGCTACTACATATGAATAAAGGGCATTGTTATTAGGAAGATAAAACAATTATAAAAATACATGCACAAAATTTTGGGGTTCCACATTTCATAAAACAAACATTAATAGGCATGAGAAGTCATGTATGTGCTGGTACACCAATACTGGGAAACTTCAATATCCCATGCTCATCTTTACATATGTTAAAGTAAAAATTATAAAGAAACTTCAGTTAACCTAAAGCAACATCATATGGCCTTAATGAATATACAGATAATATTCTCAGCAACCCATGGAAACATCTCTAAAATAGGTCATATTCTAGGTCACAAATCAATTCCTCCAAAATACAAAAGAATCAAAATAATTTCTTATATTTTATCAGATTATTATGTAAGAAACCAAGGGCAAGAAACTATAGCAATTATATAAATACACAGAGACTTATCGATACTCTGAAACTGAATTAGTTGTCTCTATTCTCATTACTATATACTCAGCAAACACATTTCAGAAATGAAAAGTTTTCTTTCACAATGACTTTGATGATGTAGACATTATTAAGGTTCCTAAATATGTACATGCATATGTGGTTAATGTTCTTTCTGACAGTAGGAAGCAGAAGTTTACCAAATACAATGGTTGTCTTAAAGACATGGTCTTGTGCTATTGATTCATGTGTGATAAGACCCTACTTTTTTCAGTACATGGGAAACACTGCCACTCACAGCCTCATTTTTACCTGAAAAGATATGGCTATACTGAACTGATATTTGTCAAGACAATTTCCTGAAAATGAATCTGTGACTTCAAGGAAAATAATTGCTAATCCTTTTTAGAGATGAAAATGAGAACTTTGGAAATAATAACCATCACACTTTCCTTGCATTTATCAAAGATATTCTAGGGCTGGAGAGGTGGCTTAGCAGTTAAGGTGCTTGCCTGTGAAGCCTAATAATGCATGTTTGACTCTCTAGGTCCCACATAGCCCGATTCACAGTGACACAACCAACCAGTGATGTGCATGCGCCACAAGGGGGTGCATGCATCTGGAGAGTTCATTCACTGGCTGAAAGACCTTGGTGTACCCATTCTCTCTCTCTCCCTCCCTCCCTCTCTCCCTCTCTCTCTCTCTCTCTCTCTCTCTCTCTCTCTCTCTCTCTCTCTCTCTCTCTCTCTCTCTCTCTCTCTCTCTCTGGAGCCATAGATTGTTACCAGAAAATTTTCAGTGCCAGGCATAGGATACCTTCCAGTGAGCTGTTGGCCAGGGAGGTCCCTGATGCCCCCAAAACATTACAGGCCATTGCTGAGTCCCTTGGTTTCCCACCAGGAATAGATGGTAAGATCCTATTGCTGAAGACTCCACATACTTGGGCTGCAAGGTCACTGAGAAACCCTGCTGGAGCTGAGCTGAAAACCTCCGTCATGTAGACCAGCTGACAGAAAGCTCAATGGGAGAGAGAAATCACCAATGAAGATACCCAACAGTGGACACTGCAAGCCTTATATTTGGCCATCCAGGCTAAATGAGCCAATGGGTGCAAAATAGAGGCACGTCTCTTATGGGATAAACCAACTGCCCTCTAATTTGGCTGGAGGTGTGCTCCATGGGAGGGAATACATCCCTGATACTGAAAACCTACAACTAGAGTAATCATGAGTGCTAGGGGAGTAATGTCTGCTGCTGTCTGGCTAAATTTATATACTATGCTTATCAAACTGCCCAGTTAGCACTTCTCTTAATGTTCATACCCATATATTAATGCTACTCTCACTTTTGGTTAAAGGACCTTATCTTTTCAGATAGCAGTGACCTTGGGATGACTCAGAAGGCACCATGGAGCTGAGAAGTGACAGAGTGCTCAGCACTGAATATCTTAATCATACCTTCCATGGCTCAGGGTCCATTGTGGAAGAGTTGGCAGAAAGAATGTAAGAGCCAAAGGAAGGGTAGGACTCCTTACAACATGCTCCTCCAGACACAAAATGGCCTGGATATCCATGACCTTACAGTGCCTGACTCTACCTACACAAAACCATCATAATAGGAGGAAAAGATCATGACATTAAAATAAAAGAGAGACATATTGAGAGAAGGAGGGGATATGATGGAGAGTGGAGTTTTAAGAGGGAAAGTGGGGGGGGGAGGGAGCTAATTACCATGGGAATTATGGAAGTTGTCAATTAAAAAAAAGAAAAACCAATGGAAAAGATCCTAAAGAAAACAATAATGGAAATAAAGATACTCTATAAAAATTATTTTTGTTATTTGATATTAAAAATTATAGTGAATAATGTAAATTTAAAACTTAGTAATTAAAACAATATATGATGAAATGTGTTGGCATTTGGAAAGGATACAAAGCTTATTGGATCAATTTATTTTCCAAGTAACCAATTCTTGAGGTTATAAATCTTGTGGTTAGAGATAAAAGATTTATTCAGAATTGTACAGTCATTGGACTTCTACATATCCTTGTAGAGGGAGAGAGGCTGCATGGACCTTCTCACATGGCAATGTGAGACTCATCAGTCAAGGTCTGGTGAGGATGATCACAGCTGCTCTGATTCAAGATGGCAACCAACATACTGTATTACTGACTTTCCCTTCACTGTGACCAAATGCCTGACAGAAACAACTTAAGGAAGGAACAACATATTTGGACTTGTGGTTGGAGTGTACAGACCTTCATGGCCAGGAAGATATGATGGTAGGATTGGCTTGTGGCTATTACCATGGGACCACGAGGGTGCTGGCTGACACTTCAGCGAATCAAAAACACAGAACGAGAACAGAAAGCGTCATGTCCTGCAACCCCAGAGTGCCACTTCCTCCAGCTAGGCCTCATCTCCTCAAAATTCTACAACCTCCCAAAACAGTACAAACAGCTGGGAACCAAATGTTCAAATTATGGGGGACATTTTACATACAAACCACAATATATGTCCAACTGAGAAGAAACAGCATACAACACTGAGTTTAGAAACATTTCAAGTATCTTAAATGAATTCAGATTACCACAAAGTTCCCATATAAGGAAATAAACTACAGTTACCAGTAAGATTATCCAAAGACAGCTTACTTATATTCATCTTGATAGTGATGTTATCTTCCATATTAGAAAGACTGAAGTAAATGTTAACTATTTTTGGATGCTATTTTAGTATTGAATTCAAGTCCAAAAACTCTTTATGTCAAAATATCTATTCTGTGTGCAACAATAGTTAATAGAAAACCAGAGGGTTTTTTTTTTTTTTTCATGTAGAAGGAAGTTTAGATTAAAACCTTAAAACGGAACAGATTTAGAAGATTCAAACTTCCTGGCAATTGTTCTTTAAAACAACAATAATTCAAACAGTGGCACTGGCAGATTAGACATATAGACCAACACAGAACATTATAGACTATCACAGAACAGTAAGTTCAGAAATAGTTCCTCACGTATGTCTTCTTCCCATTATTTGTTAAAAAGAATGTCCTTTCCCCATTAATGGTCTTATTACGTTTGTAAAAAAAAAAAAAAAAAAAATTGGCTACATATTAAGAGGGATTATTTCTGTAAAAATCAGGATGGTAATTCCTTGAAGAATAAAACATAATTTCTATATGATCCAACAATTTCACTTCTGGATATAACCTCACAAGAATTAAAGCAGATTCTCAAAGACATACCTTTGTTTGACAGCACTGTTTTAATAGCAACCTGAACTACAAAACATCATACAAGTATACTTTTTTTAAACTACATGGACATGAAACAGCACATGAGGTTTAGAAGAATCTCTTGCCAAATATTTTTGCCATAGTATCAGTGGCTTTCCACAGATATTTTACTGTTCCTGTGCAATTTTAACATAAATGAAAAAAATGTGTAACTTTTTCCAAACACTGCAGATTTACATTTATCTTAACTTCCTGTTCAAGATGCTCTGGAGGATGGTTATATAACACAAAATTGTCTAAAGGTTTTGAGTGGGTAGTGCTATCTCACATTTACCAAGATCTCCCTTATACTGGCATCACAAAGACACCATGAATTTATTTGGAGTTGAAAGTGTTGTCTTGATAGTCGTCATTCTATGTAGAAAGTCAAATGACCATTTTTTTTGGCAGGTTCAGAATATCATAAATGTTACTGGTTGGCAGTTTCAATATATGAAACCCCATTGGCAGAAAACAACAGCAACAAAGGACTATAATGTACTACAGGAACTAAAGACAAACAAGTTTACAAATATCAGAGCCATCTGTCTTTCCTACCTCTAAAAGATTGGCTCCATCAAGTGAGAATAACATCCATCAATCAAAACAGAAAAAGCAAACTGCTGGTGCCCAGCATGTGCAGCCTCCACAGCATTCCTTACAGTTTTCAGCCATTTCAGTTAAGAGTTGGCTTATAACAGACAAAAATAAAATGATGAAGTCAGCACCAATTTTGTTGGCAAATATGAAAAAAAGTACCAGTAATTTCATAAAATATTTGCAACTAATTTTGCTGTTATAAATAAATGAAATGGATTTTAAAGTTTTAACTATTCTTTCTATGAAAAAGAAATCATTCAAAGTTGTGTTGATCTTTAAGGTTAAACACGGGGTTATTTAAAATAACCTGCTTGGGAGTTCGATCGCTATCGGGAGCGGAGAGCAGACCCCAGAGAGCCCTGAGCAGCCCCACCACCGCTGCGCCCAGCAGACCCCGCCGCCCTCAGCGCCCCGACACCAAGCCGGCACCACGGGCAGCGGCGCAGGGAGCGGCGGCCCGGCGGCATCCGCGGCGCCAGCCCGCGGGGACAAGAAGGTCATCCCCACAAAGGTTTTGGGAGCAGTAAAATGGTTCAATGTAAGGAATGGATATGGTTTCATCAACAGGAAGATGTATTTGTACACCAGACTGCCATAAAGAAGAACAACCCCAGGAAGCACCTTCGCAGTGTAGGAGATGGAGAGACTGTGGAGTCTGATGTTGAAGGAGAAAAGGGTGCGCAGACCGTAACCATTGCAGACGCTGTCCAGGTCGTGGGGTCCTCCACGCAGTTACCAGCAGAACTAGCAGAACAGTGAGAGCGGGGGAAAGAATGAAGGATGGAGAGCGCTCCTTGAAGGACAGGCCCAAGGACGCAGACCCTACCGCGGGCCAGGCTCCCACCTGACCACATGAGGAGGGCCTGTGGGCGTGGACCACAGTCTTCCAACCTCCTGTGCAGGGAGAAGAGATGGAGGGTGCTGACAACCAGGGTGCAGGAGAGCAAGGTGGACCAGTGAGACAGAATATGTATCGGGGTTATAGACCACGATTCCGCAGGGGTCCTCCTCGCCAAAGACAGCCCAGAGAGGCTGGCAATGAAGAGGACAAGGAAAATCGAGGAGATGACACCCAAGGTCAGCAGCCACCTCAACGTCGGTACCGCCGCAACTTCAATTACCGGCGCAGACGCCCGGGGAACCCTAAAGCAGCCGATCCACCAGATGAAAATTCGTCCGCTCCCGAGGCTGAGCAGGGCGGGGCTGAGTCAATGCCGGCTGACCATCTTTACCATCATCCGGTTTAGTCATCCAACAAGGAGAAACGAATATGAAATTCCAGCAATAAGAAATGAACAAAAGATTAGAGCTGAAGACCTTAGGTGCTTGCTTTTTGCCCATTGACCAGATAAACTAGAACTATCTGCATTGACTATGCAGCATGGGGTTTTTATTATTTTTACCTAAAGATGTCTCTTTTTGGTAATGACAAACGCTTTTTTTTTTTTTTAAAGCCTGGTTTTTCTCACTATACCTTTAAAGGTTTTTAAATTGTTTCATATCTGGTCAAGTTGCGATTTTTAAGAACTTCATTTTTAATTTGTAATAAAAAGTTTACAACTTGATTTAAAAAAAAAAAAGCCCACAAACTGCAAGCACCTGTTAATAAAGGTCTTAAATAATAAATAAAATAAAATAAAATAAAATAAAATAAAATAAAATAAAATAAAATAACCTGCTTGGAAACTTGAAGCACGTTTCCAATTGCCAGCATTATGATTTGTGCTTGGTGGAGTCATCTTTGTTTCTTCTTTTTATATTCCAACTATAACTCTGGCCATATTGACTTCCGCAGTAGCAAATTGATCTCAAAGAAAGTCAAGGTCTTCCTTCAGAGAATCGACATTCTTTTTAGCTGTTGATAAATTCTTTTCCAATAATACCCGAGCTTCATCAATGCTATATTCAAGCATTACATTAGCCCCCCCAGCCACAGGCACACTTTATCAGTAAGAGGAACTGCAGCTTCTCAGTATAGGTTGTCTGCCAGTAAGATTCCGTTCTCTATTGAATTAGTGAACTGCTATTTCTTCTGCATGTATTTTAGAATTTCCAAAGTCTGCTTAATTTCAGGAAACTGACCTTTTAGCCTCCTTTTCCTTGGAGCAAGGTTGAGTTCCCTAAACTTGTACTTCTGATACTATTCATCCAGCTTCTCTAATACTGTATCTGAAGTCCCACTCCCAGATTGTTTCAGGAAAGAATCCACATCTTCCAGAACCACAGCTTCAGGAATCCCCCGGTGAAGTCTACGCCTGTTCCCAGCAGCCCCTTCTGCCATGCTTAGTGGTAGTCATCCTGAGAAAACTCTCAAAGAGATACTTATACCTCCATACTCATCAGGAAATGTAAAAGCTACCCGTAGATGAGTGAATTTGTTAAATGAAAGTTGACATACACTGGGATATTATTGAGCCTTTAAAAGAATGGGGATCCTGCTACATGCAACAGCATCAATGAGCTGAGGACACTGTCCTATAAATACTGGTTTATCCCATTTATGTGATCTACCTAGACTAATCCAAAATCATAGGAAGTCAAATAGTGACTGTTGAGGGCTTGGGGAAGAGGAAATCTGGAGCTATTAATTAATGTGTGCAGAATTTCAATTTTGCAAGCTTAAAAGCAACGATGGAGTTGAGTACAATGGGCATGACTCGATAGTAAGACTGCATGCCTAATGGGACTCACTCCCCAGTATTGAAAACCATCAAAAGTTACAGTGATCAGGCTGGAGAGATGGCTTAGTGGTTAAGCGCTTGCCTGTGAAGCCTAAGGACCCCGGTTCAAGGCTCGGTTCCCCAGGTCCCACGTTAGCCAGATGCACAAGGGGGCGCACGCATCTGGAGTTTGTTTGCAGAGGTTGGAAGCCCTGGCGCGCCCATTCTCTCTCTCTCCCTCTATCTGTCTTTCTCTCTGTGTCTGTCGCTCTCAAATAAATAAATAAAAAAATTTTTTAAAAAGTTACAGTGATAGATGGTGGGTGGTACTATTTGTACAATATAAATGTATTTAACATTGCAAAGGTTTATACTTAGGGCGTTAAGAGGATAATCTGTGTTGTATTTTACCACAATGGAAAAAAATGAGTAAAAAATAAACAAGTTCAGCTAGGGCTTCCATTATGATACAGTATGGTTACACAACATAGTCAGTGTTTTAGGTTCACTTCACCTTTGTCCATTGCCAACCACAGCCAGTGGTTTTACTTTTCACAGTTGTATGTTTCAAGGAGGAGGATTGCAGCTGTCAGCCAGCTTTGGATCTTTTGAACCAGAACTGCGTCGCTTGACCATGCAAAACTTAAAGATGGGCTATTAAGTTGAGTTCGCTCTTACTGTGATACTCCTATGGTGCTCACAGACAAGGAAGAAATGGATGTGAATTCACGTTGGACTACTCAACCCGTATACGCATCTCCAGTAAGCCAAGAAGCCACATTCATAATGGAAGACAAGACTGGCTAGGTCCAGGAACAACTTGCAGCTGGCAGCTACTTCCGGCTGAGTGACAACAATCTGTATAAAATAATTTTAAAGCGGATTTGTGAAGGGGAAAGTGGGGGAGGGAAGAGAATTATCATGGCTTATTGTCTGTAAGTATGAAAGTTGTTAATTAAAAAATAATGCCAGAGAACCCAACATGGCTCAGGGAAATTTTGCGGAAGAGGGGGGGGCGGAAAGAATGTCAGAGTCACATGTTGGGTCATGATATGCAGAGACATTTATCGTACCAATAACTGTGGGCTAACTCCATAGTGCATGACCCATTTACATCAACAAGGAGGGGCCATTGGGAGTTGGTAGGTCATGGATGAGCCTAAACAATGGTACCAAACTGCCTGTATTTGCCGAAAAGAAAACTAATAAATTAAAAAAAAATGCCAGAAAGGTAATTTTAAGACCAATAACCTAATTGTGAACAGCAAACTTCACAATTGCCAACCTCTTCCATGTATGTAGTTCATGTCATGTAAGGGAGAGAAAGAAGGGATGATCAAACTGTATGGATGAACTAGTCACCACCAGAAACAATCCGATTTAGAATGGTTCAATTTGCTATTCTCTACATTAATTTTTCTTTTTTACTTTCTTTATATTAGTGAGAGACACAGGGAGACAGAGGGAGAGGAGAGAGAGAGAATTAGTGTGCCAGGGCCTCAGCCACTGTAATAGAACTCTCGATGCTTTCACCACTTAGTGGGCATGTGCGTCTGGCTAACATGTGATCTGGAGAGTTGAGCATGGGTACTTAGGCTTTGCAGGTAAGTGCCTTAACTGCAAATCCATCTCTCTAGCCCTGTGTTCTACTTTTTAAAAAAATTTATTAAATTATTTATTTGAGACAGACAGAGGGAGAGACAGAGAGAGTGAGAATGGGTGTGCCAGGCCCTCCAGCCACTGCAAATAAACTCTAGAGGCCTGCCCCCCCCCTTGTGCATCTGGCTTATGTGGGTCCTGGGGAATAGAACTGGGGTCCCTGGACTTTGCAGGCAGAAACACATTAACCACTAGGCCATTTCCCTAGGCCCTGGGTTCTACTTTTTGAAGGTGTGCAAATGATGTGAATTCAACAGAAACTTTAACTGGGTTGTGAAGTTTGGTCTTTTCCTGGACTAGCACTATTGGGTACAATATACCCTCTTCTCTCCACTCGGGTAGGAAGCTATGGGTTTCCTGTCAGTCTTGGAACCACAAGGGGAAACTTCATTATTTGATAGTGCTCCATGTAGAGAGGCTGTATGTGTCAGCTAGGCATGTTCAGTTCAGGATACTTTCCACTTTCAGTTGGTTCATTGGGGCATTCCCCTAATGTAGGTGGGGGGACAGTTGCACACACCTGAAGATGATGCCAACAGATACATTATTAACATTCTTCCCTCAGCCACTGTTTATTGAGTACAAGTGTCTGGCCCAGCAGTCAGGGTAAGGCAGTTAGTACAGCACAGGTTTTATTTCAAGTTCATCAGTATTCCAGTGAAGTTGGATTTTGATGGATTGCTGCTCATTTCTTTATTTACAGTTTTGAAGAGCCAGCCAATTAATGTAAAGCTGCACATAAAATATAAAATAGTCCAGCACCAAACGAAAGGGTATGCCTTAATGTATGTGCTGTTTACCCCTATAACCTCAGCACTCAGGAGGCTTGGCTACATGGTCAATCTTGTCTCAAAACAAAGCACAAATATATAAGTTTCTAGTACAAAATCAATGACTTTGGAGATTTCTCCCCTGCCTTCCTCATTCCTACCCTCCTCTCTTCCCTTTCATTTATTTGAGACAGAGTCTCATGTCCCAGGCTAGCCTCATACTCACTATGTAGTTGAGGACAGCACTGAACTTCTGACCATCCTGCCTCCACCTTCTGAATCTGAGATTACAGGCATGCACCATCGTGCCCGTGGTTATGTGGTGCTGGAAAATGATATCAGAGCTTCATGCATAGCAACTGAGCTACATGCCGAGCACCCTAAATATAATTTTTTGATGCCGGATTTTTTGAACTATTTTACAGTAGGCGGAAGGAACATATAGCATATAACTTCCCCCAGAAAGTAGAAAAAGATTATACAAGAAGGTTGATTTAGCTGGAAGAATTGACTAAAATTATCTTCTTTCTTGGAAGATAGGTATGTAATTTTTTTAATTTATTTGCAATCAGAAAGAGAGATGGGGTGTGCCAGGCCACTTAGCCATTGCAAACAAACTCTAGATGTGTGTGCCACCCTGTGCATCTGGCTTTATGTGGGCACTGGAGAATCAAATTCAGGTCATCAAGCTCCACAAGCAAATGCCTTAACTGCTGAGCCATCTCTCTAGTACAGTATATAAAAATTTTTAAGGATCAAAAAAAGTTTTAAGGATCAAAAATTCAACTTTCCAAAATTTCAGTGATATAAATGAATATGTAATGATCTATCATACATTACATCTTTTTATCTGGACAATTTTAAAAATATTATTATTTATATGAGAGAGAGAAAGATAGAGAATGGGCAAACCAGAGTATTCAGCCACTACAAATGAACTCCATATGCATGCACCATCTTGTGCATCTGGCTCACATGGGTCCTGAGGAATCAAACCTGGGGTCCTTTGGCTTTGCAGGCAAGTGTCTTAATCACTAAGCCATCTTTCCAGTCCCCTGAACAATTGCTTTTTTAAGGCAAAGTTTGTTTGAAATAGTTGTGACAATTCTATGTGTGATTTTCTGGTTTGGAGTTAATTTGGTATCAGTCCCAACTAAAATCAAATACCCACTCAGATCTTTTTAAGAGTTTACTAAGTTTAAATACCCCACCAAGCCATAACATTTTTGTGGCTTTGGCATTCTAAAATTCTGCCTCCAAACCTTCTTCCAAATCTTTCATGTGGGGAGGAAGGGGAGAAAGAAATTTCTGGGTTTATGTGAGCATTATGGGAGATCAGAACTCCAGATCTTCTTCAGCCCTGTCTCCATCAAGCACCCAGCCCATAGACCCCCAGTAGGGCTCCAGTTAGTCAGTTCTTGCTCTGGGTAACTAGGAGCTCAATGTCTTTACAACTAGGCTTTCATTTATTTTCAAATGTTTCTACCTATTAGAAGTGAGGGAGAATGTCAGAGTGAATATGGCATGTTAGGGCTTCTTGCCACTGCAAGCAAAGTTCATATGCACCTTGGTACACCTGTTTTTATGTAAGTCCTGGGGAATTGAACTGGGATATTAGGCTTTGCAAGCAAGTGCCTTTAACTACTGAGCCATTTCTCCAGCTCCACAATCAGCCTTTCAAACAAGTCTGCTTATTATGAAAACCTTGTGACTATTTTTGGGGACAGGAAGATCAGTTATGCATTTTATTGAAGAAACTTTATGTATACCAGTTCTCTGATTACAGTTTTAAGACTAATGAGGTATTGTGGACTTGGATTCTATTACTTAATCCTGTAGCTATTTAATGAAATAATTGCATTTCCATCTGAAACTATTGTCATCACCCTTTACAAATGAGTCCTATTAAGTTTATATTCCACCAATAAAATTTTAATTATTCATGTATAAAATTTTGTAGATATTCAATGTTAGCATATGAATACAATTTCAGCATTCAAAGTGAAAGAGATGGGGAGGAAGTATAGTCTGGTGCACAGATCTGACCTTTGCCCCATTTCTGTTATCCATAGCTCATCTTCCTCAAATTCCCCTTTTTTCCCCACATAAAAAGTTTAGCACATTGAGATACAAGAAGAAATGACCGAGGAGTATTTAGCACTGAAATATCTCTATCACACCTTCCAAGGCTCAGGGTCCATTGCTGAAGAGGTGGTGAAAATAATGTGAAAGCCAAAGGAAGGGTAGGACTGTTGACAATGCAATAATTCAGACAGAAATTGGCCAATATATTCATGACCTCACACCTTCACAAGACCCTTATAATAGAAGGGGAAAGTGATGACATCAAAATAAAAGAGTAATAGAGAGAGGAAATGGATATGATGGATTTGTGAAGGAAAAAGTAGAATTATCATGGTTATTGTCTATAATTGTGAAACTTGTCAATAAAAAAGTTAAAAAGTACTTTCATATTGAGACAGAAGATCCAAAATGTTGGGCTGGAAAGGTAGATTAGCCGTTAAGGTGCTTGCCTATGAAGACAAGGGACCCAGATTCAATTCCCCAGGACCCACATAAGCCAGATGCATGAGGTGGCACATGTGTCTAGAATTTGTAGTAACTGGCACTGGAGGCCCTGGCATACCCATTCTCATTCTCTCTCTAACTAAATAAAAATAAAATATTTTAAAACACATATAAAAGATCCAAAATATCTATCACCTTTTCTCTGCTTCTAAAATTCCATAAATCTAATTATTACTACCATTGCATGGATATATGAAGGTGGTATGCATGTGTGTATGCATGTACACATAAGAAAGGATATACAAGTGTGTGCATTGCATGTGGAGCCCATAGATTGATACCTAGTATCTTCCCCGTCCACTCTCACTTCACTTATTCAGAAACTCTCTCACTTGAATCCAGAATTTGCCAATTTGCCTAGTCTAGACAGCTAGCTTGGGATCCAGTCTTCACCTCCCAAGAGCTGGAATTATAAGTGGGCTTCCATGCCTGACCTCCATGTATGTGGGTGCTGGGGTCCAAACACAGGTCTTCGTGCTTGCCCAGTAAGCACTTTACTGACTGAGTCACTTTCCCCAACCTCAAATCTTCTGTGTATTAGAGAACAAGGTATATTGTGTTTACTGTTTTGTCCCTCAATCTCTTCAGGAGAGCACTGGAGAGATGACTTGTTGGGTAAGCATCTGCTGCTCAAGCATGAGAACCCAAATTCAATTTCTCAGAGCACACCTGGAAAGGCAGACATTATAGCAGAAATAAATAGACCCAGCCCTCCTACAGCAACATGGGAAGTAGAGACATTCCCAGAAACTCCTGAGCCAGCTAGCCTGGCAAATCACCATGAACAAGAGACTCTACTTCAAACAATATGGAGGACTAATGTCTTAAGTTACACTCCGACCTTCACAGACATGTGATGACGTGTGTGCTGGTGTGAAAAGGCATGCTTTCTCACACATCCAGTTTTTAGTACATCCAACACACAAATATTGTTGTGCATGGGGTACTGGACAGTTTACAAACTTACATCTCACATATGCTATTATACTCTTCTTTGTTATCTCTAGGCGTGCCTGCTAGCAGATATGTTTACAAGGACTGGAATACATTGCTTAATAAAAAATGTTTCCAGTGAACAGAAAGCAGGATTTTGACTTTTAAAACCTCATCTGGTGGTTTGTGTAATCATATAATCCAGTAAATCTAAACTCAAAACATCCTTCCTACTTGTTTAGCTGATGTTGACATTCAAAATGAGTTGCACAGTACAGATTTCAACATGTATACATTTTATAAAAAACAACACAGAAATGATGCTATCCTTTTTCATTAGTATGATATCAAAATATAATTTTATCCACAATCCTACTTCAGACATCTGTTGCTTATTCACCTTCATATTAGAGACTGTTGATTCAAAAGACACAGCTCAGCTCTCACTTCAAAGAGAAATAGAAGGTAATTTATTCTGGAGTCAAATATTAGTAACCATGGCCCAGAAACACAGACATGGGTTATCCCAACGCTGTGTTCAATGTGATAACAGTTTCATTAATGATTTATAGTTACAGAAAAAAAGAAAGTCATAAATCAAGGCACTTTTCAAATACAGTGGCTGACCATCAGGTAGGTGGGTCATAGCTAAGCAGGGGGTGTTTCCACCATAGGTTTCAGATGCTATCTGATGACATTCTTAGCCCTTGGGTTGGTGGAAACTGGAGCTCTTTTCTTGCATTCCAAAAAGGATTACACCTGATCAACTGATAGTCACAAGGATGTTAGGTCAGATGCAGAAGTGAGTAATAAATGGCTATTAAAGGGTTAAATAAAGGTGGCCCAAGATAATTTGGCTCTGACTTGCAACATTCCATCTCTCCCTGATGATGAGAGTTTTATCAGTTCATTCAGCCTTATCTGAGGCACATGTACTTTTTTTTTTGGGGGGGGGGAATCATATCCCAAGACCCTCTCAGGTTTAAAACCAGATCTAAAGATATCCTGGATTTCACTATGAAACAAAGTTTCCTTACTTTTTTTCAAAATTGATAGTACTGGGGAGTCTGGAAAGTATGTCTTAAGTGAAAAACTCAATAATGTTTAGAGGGTTATTAATCTAAGAATATACAAGTTGTGACTATATAGCATTTCCCCTACAATCTAGTCTACAGGGTGAATGTGTATTTTTAATCCTTCTTCTGTAATGCTATTGCCTTATCTTGGGTCTTTTTCCTGAGTTTCAGATTAAAAAGGATTTTTCCCTGCTTGTCTCAACTCTCCTCCAAGGTTTCTTTTTATTCTTGAACAAAATCATGTACACATCACTCATCCACAAAAACAAACACATAGGTGTCATCTATTGCCTTTAACCCTTTCCTTTCGTGAACATGATTCTATTCCTTTCACTCCCTTGTTCACTAAACACATATCGAACACCTATTACATGCTGGACATTATGCAAGACACTGCAGGGCATAAGGGCAAGTTACTTCTGCTTTTCCCATGAGGCAAAGTTCATCTCGAGGTCTGAGGGGCTGAGCCTCACGGTGCATTGTGGGCAGGTGAGCACAAGGGCAAAGATCAAGGTAGGAAGGGCAGTGAGGATGAAAGTGTTGAAAAATTGAGAACAAGAGTGAAGGGAAGGGGGGCTTGTGCTCCCAAGCTTAGAAATGTTAGGAATCTAGGCCTGGATATTCTCTTTTTTCCTTGGAAAAGCCAGGTTCTTCTCTAGTTTCAATGCCTCCTCGGTGATGATCACAGGACAGCTCCCACACTATGAAATCGTTCCTCACATTAAAACCTTTATGCTTGGGAACTTGTGCCAAACTGCTTCACACCTTCTACCAGCCCCCTTGTCTTGGTTTTCCAGCACTTGACAACTCTTCCACAAGGACCTTCACACTCCGATCCTTCTTTCTTACCACTGTTTTTGTGGCCAATGTCATTTGTATACTTTTGTCATGGTTCTCTGGTCTCAATTCCGGGACCACCAGGCCATTCCCTGTATACAACACCAGGGTCACCTCCTGGGTGATTCAATGCTATCATATGTTCTGTTATGGAATCTGAAACTCTTGGTAGCACTTTACTATCCTCACTTTTCCCCTACTCTGTTACTTTCCACATCCTAGTTATTTAAATATATCAAGACCACCAATGATCTTACTCTCTTTTCTTCCTCTGTTGTTATTACCCTTCCCTTTGTTCTCTGTTCTTGACCCGTGTATGCTTAAAGTGCAAGGTTTAGCCATGTGCCCACTTGAACCCAGGAGGGCCTCTGCAGCCAATGCTGAGGAACACAGGACATTTATTGCAATCCAAACTACCCTTTCGCTCTTACATCTGAAGTCTGGCACATTTACACAGGAGTAAACACTAGCATTAGAGTATATTCATGATCTCTAGCACCAGCTAGCCCCTTAATGTTATGCTGTCTTTTTTCTTTCTCTCAAACTCACAGTCATTCCTTCACCTGCCCTCAGATATCTTTACTTACTTTGTTCACTATCAGCTTCAACATGTGATGGAGCCAAGACAAGACAAAAAGTGAGCATTAGGCTATCACTACTTTGGATGCTCCCTCCAGACAACATCTGCATGTTTCATACACTGCCCTGCCAGTTTTCGTATAGGAAAATACACCTCCTCCAACAGTAATCTACCTTCACCCTGGCTTCCATTCCTTTCTTGTGCTACTTAGAGCTCTCTAAAGAAAAAGTGCCAGAGCTAGAGAGATGGCTTGGCAGTTAAGGCATTTGCCTGGGATGCCTAAGGACCCAGGTTTGATTCTCCAGGCCCCATGTAAGCCAGATGCACAAGGTGACGCAAGTGCCCGCTGGTTGTTTGCAGTGGCTGGAGGCCCTGGTGCACCCGTTCTCTTTCACTCTCTTTCTTTCTTTATCATCTCAAATAAATAAATAAATAAATAAAATTTAAAAATAATTTAAAAAAGAAAAAGCACCAATGGGATATAGGGGTATGTGAAGGTATATAACGGGAATTGGCTCCCAACATTGTGGAGGGTGAAGTCTCAGGATCCGCCATCTGCAAACTGAAGAACCAGAGAAGCTGATGGTGGAGTAACATCAACTCCAAAGGTCTGAGGGCCTGAGAAGCCAACGGTGTAACTCCAAGCCTAAAGCTGAAGAGTTCTGAGGACTGGGGAGATTCAGTCTGTGCTGAGGTCTGAAGGCCCAAGAACTAGGCACTCTGCTGGTTAGAGAGAAGACAGATGCCCTTTTGTTCTAGCCAGATGCTCACTGGATGGCATGAACTCCTCATAGGGTCAAGTAGGTCATAGGGAGCTGTTTCATTAACTTAGCTGGCCCAAGATTACCCCTAAAGTTAACCAACACACCCCATATCCACAGTCACCCAAGTCACTCGCGATTGCCTCTTCAGTCTATTAACACATTTACTTTCCGTCAACTAATCCTGGTTCTGACTTTTTTCTCATATCTTCTTTTAACCATAAATTTCTGCCAAGAAAGCAGCATGCACCCTATCCTTCACATTCCTTACTCTATTAATCATTGATTATATTGTATCTCATTCATGTGAAAGAACTTGAACACATAAGACAGAAATGATAATTAAAGTGTACCTACTGCAGGCTTAAGAAATGGGGTACTAGCAATGCCTTTAAAATAATTTTGTGTTCCCCTACCTAATCCAATTCCTACACAGGAGAAAAACAGTCCAGAATTTTTGCTTATTTTTCATTTAAAAATCTTTACACATGTCTAAATAATATGTGCTTTCCTTTCCATGTTTGGAGCTTACTTAAGTTCCATTATAGTGTTCGTATGTCTTGTTTTACTGGTCTGGCTCCTGATCGGCTGGGTGAAATTGATCTAGGTTGATGACTGATGCAGGTTTGGCTCTTAATACCAGTAAAATATATCACATTCAGCGGTTGTCTTCAGTTTCTACTATAGTTGCATGGAACCACATTAAGCTTCAAGTTTTTTTTTTTTAATTTTTTTTAATATTTTATTTATTTATTTGAGAGCGACAGAGACAGAGAGAAAGACAGATAGAGGGGGAGAGAGAGAAAATGGGCGCGCCAGGGCTTCCAGCCTCTGCAAACGAACTCCAGACGCGTGTGCCCCCTTGTGCATCTGGCTAACATGGGACCTGGGGAACCGAGCCTCGAACCGGGGTCCTTAGGCATCACAGGCGAGCGCTTAACCGCTAAGCCATCTCTCCAGCCCAAGCTTCAAGTTTTGATCATGTTAAAAATATTTCCTTTCAGTGGGTGTGGCAGGATACTCCTTGTAACACCGGCACATGGGAGACAGAGGCAGGAGGATCACTGTGAGTTCAATGCCACCCTGAAACTACTACTGAGTGAACTCCAGGTCAGCCTGGGCCAGATCAAGAACCTACCTCAAAACAACAATAAAATTTCATTTCAGCAATGAAAGTTTATCAAAAACATCCCTGTACATGTCACTACAAGTTTGTATGGGCTAGAGAAGGGACATTTCAAAACTAGGAGCCACACTCCATATTACATCATGTCACACTGCGTTCCAAAATTATTATTCCAGTCTATATGCCTCCATCAAAATGTGTTCAGTGTTTCCCATCCCCAACATCACATTTTTCATCTATAAACACTGCAAATAGTAGTCATAATATTTTATTTCATTATTTAATTTTTACTTTCTGGGCTATTGATGAAGTAGAATCATATTGTAGATTATTTGTGTATCTTGCTTCTCTTTTTGTGCTCAGTTTTCTGTTAATAATTGTTTGAAGAGTTCCTTGTAGGCTGATACTGTTTAGTTTTTGATGATGACAATGATGAAGAGGGCAAATGCATCTTTACATTCATGGCACATATTTCTCCTTCAACTTAAAAAAATAGTTTGAGAGAGAAAGGAGAGAAAGAGGGAGACAGAGAATGGATGTGCCAGGGTCTCTAGCCACTGCAAATGAATTCCAGACGCATGTGCCACCTTGTGTATCCAGCTTTATGTGGGTACTGGGGAATTGAACCTGGATCCTCTAGCTTTGCTGGCAGGTACCTTAACTGCTAAGCTATCTCTCCAGGTCCCCTTGACATTTATGATGCTTTTTTTATGAATGTCTCATGCAGTCCCGTGTGACCTTGAACTCATGATCCTCCTACTTCTGCCTCCAAAGTTCTAGGTGAGTGTTACCACAGCCATTATGATGTCTTTTGATGAATGGAAGTTCTCAGTGTTAATGGAGTTAAATGTACCAATTCAGTTTTTCTTTTCCTCTTTCTGTTTCTCTCACATTTTTGCTTTCTGTCTCACTTCCTCTCTTTCTCTCTCACTTTTTCTCTTCCTTTCCCTCCCATGAACTTTCTCTCTTGCTATCATTCTCTCTCTCACTTTCTTCATTTCTCTATTTTGTGTGTGGGCCCACATGCATGCACATGTGCATGCCGAGGTCTTTTGCCACTGCAAATGCATACACCTTTGGCATCCAGCTCTACATGAATGCCGAGGAATTAAACCCAAGCTGGCAAGATTTGCAAGCAAGCAGTTTTAACGATTGAGTAATCTCCCCAAACCCTCTTTCTTTTCATTCTTTCTTCCCTCTTCCTCTTTCTTCTTTCCCCAATCTCTTTAAAAAGAGATTCTTGAGCTGGAGAGATGGCTTAGTGGTTAAGCGCTTGCCTGTGAAGCCTAAGGACCCCGGTTCGAGGCTCAGTTCCCCAGGACCCACATTAGCCAGATGCACAAGGGGGAGCATGCATCTGGTGTTCATTTGCAGTGGCTGGATGCCCTGGCGCACCCATTCTCTCTCTCTCTCTCTTACTTTCTCTCTCTGTCGCTCTCAAATAAATTTAAAAAAATAAAACAAACAAAAAAGATTCTTTCCCTCTTCATTTTCATAGACTTTTTTTTTTCTATTTTGCCATCTTCAAGTTTTGAAAGTTTTACTTTTATGTTCCATTCTTTACATATAAGATTTCTTATGTCAACTATGACATTGAAATCCATTTTAATTAAACAACAGACACTGGTTTCCATGGCAGGCCTAGTGAAGAACCAGCCTTTGCTCGCAGATCTGCACCCTGCCTCTGTCATTCACCCATTTTCTATGAGAGCAGCCTGCTGGTTCTGGACACTCATTTCTCTTCCAATGGTCTGTTGTCTGTTTATGCACCAGAAATGCTATTGTCTTTTAAATTCAGGTAAATAATACACTAAATTTTTCTTTCTTTCTTTTTTTTTTTTGCTTCTTTGAGGTTATATACTCTGTTTTTGATTTATTGCTACATCTTTTATTTTATTTTTTATATTTTCTTTCTCTTTATTTTTTATCAATTAGTTTTGTACTTCTTGACTCTTTCAACTCTTCTACCTAAATCTTCAGGTCATTCTTTCACAATTCAACAGAAAATCAGTTTAGATTTTTGGCTACATCATTAGACCATATATAAAAAAAGTTTATTAAAATAACAGATTTTGTTGCTCATGAAAATCTCTCACTTTAGTTCTTTGGAAATATATTTCAAACTACATAAACTTCTCTGCAAAAGAATGGATCATTTCTTATTAAATTGACTCTTGTCTATTTTGGGTCTGCAAATTATTTGTTGTTGATTTTATTTATACTTAAACTCTGATTTAGTTAGGTAATTCATTTGACTAATTTATGAACAGCTCCGTTGGGGTATTACTTGGAGACAGTCAGGTAATCTGTCCTTTTCTACTTTTCTTAGTCTCCAGGTTAGTGTCACATGTACATGGTCACCCTGGAGCTTTCAATCACCTCGCCCTGCAACAAGAATTGTTTCACTATTCACCATGGATGGGATGCTTCCTGTGAGGTTTATATAGCAGTCTTTTGCTAGTTAGGGAAGTTTCCTTCTATTTCTAGTTCTGTCAGTTTGTCTTTTTTCTAAGTTGTTCTTACAACCTGACGTTTTCTATGATTCCCTCATGGTCTAATGTTTGCTTCTTCCAAAGCCATTTCCTTTCCCCTGGCCAATACGATCTGTAGGTATTCTCTTGTTTCTCAGTCTTGTAAGAGATATCTAGATTTTATTTATTGTTCAAAAAAAAAAAAAGAAAAAGACTTTGTCTTATAGAGTATTCTGGTTTGTGGTTTTCTTTCGTGGGAGGGTTGAGGTATTATTTCAGCCTAGGCCAGGATGACCTGGAATTCACTATGTAGTTTTAGGCTGCCCTTGAGCTTAACGGCAATCCTCCTACCTCCAGCTCCCAGTGCCGGGATTAAGGGCATGTGCCACCATGTCCAGCTTGCTGAGTCTTCCTATCAAGTATTTTTCACATTGCCAATTTTTATATTTTATTTCCATTTTTTTCCTTTCATGTGTTTCTTTTAAAATAATTTTCTATCTCATTTTAATAATTATTAGCTTCTCTTAAATGCTATAATTTCCATAAACTATTTTATCTGTCTCCTATGTTTCGATATGTAGGGGTCTTCATGATTATTTGTTCTAAAATGTTCTAATATGCCCTCTGCTTTACTTCAATGTAGATACTGTTTGGAAGTGTGTTCTTACCTTCTTGAATCTCACAATTTTTTCATGATATTTTTATTATTGATTTCAAGTGACATTTTTTATAATCAGAGAACATTAATCCTTCCAAATCTTTCTTTTGTTCATTTTTATTTATTTATTTGAGAGTGCCAGAGAGAGAGAAAGAGAGAATGAGCATGCCAGGGCTTCCAGCCACTGCAAACGAACTCCAGATGCATGTGCCCCCCTTGTGCATCTGGCTAACATAGGTCCTGGGGAATCGAGCCTCAAACCGGGGTTCTTAGGCTTCACAGGCAAGCACTTAACCACTACGCCATCTTTCCAGCCCTGAAATCTTTCTTATTTGTTGGAGCTACTTTTATAGTTATCATGGCTTGTATGTATCTATCTATTTAGTGATGCTCATGTGTGCTTAAAATCACGTCTTCTGAGTCCTTTGCATTTGCTGTAGCCAGCTCCATGTTGCTGGGGAGAAATGGGCTTATTTATTTATCTCCTTCAGCTTATAAATTCAGGGGATGCTCCATCAGCGGCCAGCAGCAGCTGCTTCCAAACACCCAAGCAGAGAAAAAACTGCATTCAGCAGACCCCACCAAGCAGCAAGCCAGGTCTGCCAGAGTTCAAATTGCTCTCCATACCTTTGGGCTGGAATAAGATCTGCCCTCAGTGACCAGCTGCTGGACACTTAAGCAGGGACCTTAACCTTAACAAATCACCTGAGTTTATGGGGCCATATGTTTACACTATCACATCCAAACTACCACAGCATTTGACTGACTCTTTTGTTACTTGCCAAATAACATCTTAAACTCACTTGTTACAATCTGTAGTTTGTCACGCTTTTGCTAGATATGACTTTGAATTGTCCATCACTTAGAACGGTAATTATGCACTGAGCTTTCAACTTAGTTTGTCATATGTTTATCTGATGCAGTCATATTCAATTTGCACAATAGTTTATTAATATGCTTGCTCCTCCATAAATTATATTTCTTGGATATTTTGATTCACTACTCCCATCCTCTTTACTTTAGGTTTACTCTCAATACCATTTATAACTCACCTGTATCTCTCTAACCCTCCTGTATAGATTTCAGCATGCTTCCATTCTGAGCATGGCCTGCCTGTCTATCCACTGTTTAAATTCTTATTCTCTTTTGCCAGCGTCTCTACATAATTCTCTTTACCTAAGTATTGGTAGTAGTGCTACCTGGCAAAGGCAGTAGGATTCAACTCCCTTGATTAGGATGCCATTATAGTTTATGGGATTTTAAAATTTTATTTATTTATTTATTTTTGGTTTTTCAAGGTAGGGTGTCACTCTAGTCCAGGCTAATCTGGAATTTCACTATGTAGTCTCAGGGTGGCCTTGAATTCACGGCGATCCTCCTACCTCTGCCTTCCAAGGGCTGGGATTAAAGGCGTGTGCCATCAGGCCGGGCTAGTTTATGTTTTATATCCTGCAGGGAGATTCTCCTTTCTGACCTGAAGAAAGGTAGCTGACCTATTGTGAAAAGGTCTATAGAATGTCGTGAAAAATAGGCCACATCTGAGGACAGTGCCCTCACGTGGAGAGCTTCAGGGAAACTGATGCCATTAAATCTTGAGGAAGGGGCACTGAGGTGGATGCACCATTCCTTGGTGGCCTGGGTCAGTAAGAACATGATGCCTTCTTTACTCCTTGATCTCATCCCCAGACTCAGATCAGTAGGCCCACTTAAGACTCATGACCCAGAGAAACTTGGGGCTAATATATATGTTTTTATGACACTAAATTTGTGGTTAGTTTTGTTACATGGCAATTAAAATATATTGTCAAAATGGACTATATTGGGCTGGAGAGATGGCTTAGCGGTTAAGCGCTTGCCTGTGAAGCCTAAAGATCCCAGTTCAAGGCTCAATTCTCCAGGACCCATGTTAGCCAGATGCACAAGGGGGCGCATACGTCTGGAGTTCGTTTGCAGTGGCTGGAGGCCCTGGTGTGCCCATTCTCTCTCTTTCTCTCTATCTGCCTCTTTCTCTCTCTGCCACTCTCAAATAAATAAACAAAAAAAATTTTAAAAAGAATGAGGATTTTAAAAAATGGACTATATTGCTATTGTTTCATAGAATTTTTTTAGACTTGCACTTAAAACTTTATTTGCTCATGTTTTAAAAAAATATTTTATTTATGCATTTGCAAGCAGATATGGGTGGAGGAATAGGTGCACCATGATTCTAGCCTCTGCAAGCAAATTCCAGGTGCATAAACCATCTTATGCATCAGGCTTTATGTGGGTACTGGTGAAGCAAATGTCTTGGTTATGAGCCATCTCTTCAGCCCCTGAAATCATTTTCTTTATTACTGAAGTATTCATCTTATAATTTCTATAAGAATATATTCTGGGTTTTAAGTTGTGCATTCTTATTTTAATGTAGAAGACAATATACTGTTATAGTAGTTTAAATGTATGTTCCCCATTGAATCAGCTGTTTTATGAAGCTTGTAATTTGGGTCTCCAGCCACCTGGCTGGAGGAGGCATTGCTGGGGGCAGGTCTAACTCCAGCCCGAATCTGTGCTGTGCAGTCTGTGCACTGAGGGGTGATTGCTTGCTGACTCTGGCCGTTTGGTCGTTTCGTTCTGCTTGATCGTGCGGAAGCCAGTTCATCTGCCATTGATGGAACTTCCCCTGGATCTGTGATCTTGAAATGATCCTCTCCTCCCATAAACTGCATATGGTTTGGATGTTCATCCCAGCAACATAGAAGCTAACTAGGACTACCACTTTACAATTCTAGCCATAAACTTTTACCTGCTTAACATTATCTTACTGCTTCTCGGCTTTAAGCTACAGTGCTTGGAATTAAGCTATCTTGTGTTTCTTTGGGAATTTTCTATGTACCTGGATATCTCTAAAATGTCTCTTAAATTTTTGTTGCATACTTTGGTGAAGACAGATTTCTTTTGATTCTGGAGTCTGAGATTCATGCCACCTAGGATTTTAGAGTTTCTCAGACATTTTTCTTTCCAGAATTCTCTCTCTGCCATTGCTCTGGTATCTCTCCTTGGGATTCTGATTTGACACATGTTGTGTCTTCCAACTATCCTTAATGTGTCTCAGTGGCTTCAGTATGTTTCATCTGTTTCTCTGTGCTTTTCTAGGTCTAACAAATTAATCTTAATTTTCCAATTAATATTGAATGGTTTAAGCATCCCATTTACTAACTTGTTTATTTTAAATATTGTACATTTTACTTGTAGGTCTATAATTTATCTTTTCACTGAACTGCTTGATCATTTTCATAATAACTTTTTCTGATTTACATTTGATTTTTAAAACACATTTTTACTTTTTGTTTACATACAAGCTTATGAACATGACAGTTTCAATACCTAGGTCTTGCATTTTTTATTCTTTAGTGCTTATATTAAAATTTATGCTATTTGTTCTTTCCTTTTGTGTGGGGGGGTATGGTTCAAGGTAGGCTATCATCCTAGCACAGGCTGACCTGGAACTCACTCTGTAGCTCCAGGCTGGCCTCAAACTCACAAAAAGTCTCCTACTTCAGCTTCCAGAGTATTGGCATTAAAGGTATGCGCCACCATGCCTGTGCCTTGTTTTATTTTTTTTTTCCTTTTTAATACTTTTAAATTCTGAAATAATGTGGGGGGTACATTCATAAAACTACTTTGAAGCCTAAATTGACAGCTTACTCTTCTTACTTTGGCACTGAATTATAATTTCTGAAAGGAATTTAGAGAATCTGCAAACCCAGCTTTGCTAGAATCCTTTTCAGACTAAGTGGTTATATTCAGACCACCTTGTTACTCAGGGTTCATAGTGGGAACAATTAGGTAGATGAGAAGTTTGTGGGGAGTGTCATGTCTGGCGATTGCAAGCTGGAAAACAAGGAAAGCTGTTGGAATAACTCTCAGTTCAAAGGCTGCAAGCCTGAGCATTCTGGAAGGCCACTGGTACCATCCTGAGTCCATAGCTAGAGAATCCTGAAGAGCGATGTCCAAGGGCAGAAGAAGAGAGTTCCAGTTTCAGAAGAGGAACATGTGAATTGACCTCTCCTGTACTTTTTTGTTCTATTTGGGCTCTCAAGCTCTTGGAAGGGATGAGCCTACATACAGAGAAAAAAATCTTCCTTGTCAGTTCCCTCTAGAAACACCTTCATAGATATACCCAAAGTGAAGGTCTACCAGCTATATAAGTACAATTCAAAATAGTCAAGTGGACACCTCAATAAGCCAGCCTAGAGCCTATTACCTGGAGCTATTGGAGAGAGAGCTCTGCCTGATGAATTCTCGGGGTGCTTCTTGAAGGGAGCTTTGTTCTTCATTCAAGGCTGATTATATTTGCTCTCCTTCATTCCTAGTTCACACTTTCGTGGAAGGTATAATTCTCTGCAGGTCCCAGAACCCGAATCCAGTTCTCCCACTGGTGCAGACCTGACTGTCTATGCTAAAACTGAAGCTTCCAAGCTGGTTCCTCCCAGAACTTTTGGTATCTGATGACTCTCACGGATGCTCTCACTCTTTCCTACTCAGTTATAATCTAAAATATGTCTTTTGTTTTGTTTCTACTACTTTTCAGGGCTTTATAGCAGGATAGACATGTTTTCAGGATACTTACTGTGCCAATATTGTTGGAAAAGGAAGTCTCTCTACTCTTCACCTTCCTGTGACCCACTTTTGCCCCTAGCATTTCACAGAATCCACTCTTGCTAAGGTCACCAGTGACATCATAATTCCTAAATAAGGACTCATCAACTTTGCTCACCATCAGGCTTTTGAAATATCTGTCCACCGGCTCCATGAAGTACTCCCCCTCCCCATATTATCTCATATCACACTGGCTGGCATAAACACAAAAACACTAACTTGATAATTGCCATTATCAAAGCTGGGATATTATTTTAGCAATATTTTTGGTCCTAACTATATCTATCAAAAAGTTCTACTAAATCAGGAACATTTTCCAGATCTACTTTCTTTCCAAAGAGGTAACAAATACACGTTTAAGACTTTTATATCCTATTTCAATACCATTTGTCTTTTCAAGTGTGCTCTGCCATGGACCTCATATTTTATAACTGTGCTGGCTCCAGCTTTGATGATGCCTGTTGCTTTAGATCTTATTATCATTGTAACCCTGGCTTTACATTTATTCACTTGCTTAGAACTACTAGTGCATAAGTGATTAGGTGCCATTTTCAATGGCAACTTTCTGATTCAATAGCAGTTATGAAATCCAGCTTCTGGAAAGCTGCTGTTAGCGTAACTTAGGTGGAAGGCTAGAGCCATAGCATGTTTCACCATCAAAAAGCCAGATTAAAGTCTGTTTTTAATTGTACCTCTCAGACAAGATCTGGGTTCCTTGGCAAGTGGCTAATAACGAAAGCTTGTATATAAAATTGAAAAAGTCAAATTCATGGACTCAGAGAATGCAATGGCATTTTCCAGGGTGTGGCGGGGCAGAAAGATGCTAGTTATGGAACATAAAATTTCAGATCTAAGGATGAATAAATTCTGGAGATCTAATATGTAACAGTGACTCTTGTGACAATTATACTATAGGTTTCCTGAGAAGATCTGTGCATGTATTAAAACATTACACTGAATACTTGTAAACTCTATTCAAGTACATAGTTTTATTTACAAATTTTAAAAATTAAAAGAAAAGTAGATAGGTTGATACCACTCTGAATATTCCTGTGAAAACTACCTCTCTATGTTTTTTTGTTAATTGTTTTTAGAATTAAAATGCCTAAATAATGGTGTTTACTTGATATTTGAAGGAAACCTCCCTCCCTGCCCTCTTCCTCTTCCTCTTCCTCTCTTCTCCACTTGCCTTCCCTTAGAAAGGGAATGCTAATGTATGGGACCTTCACAGCACAGCATAGCTTGCTTAGTGATACTGAGATATGGAGTGATGAGCTTAGCAGTTCTTCAGGACCTACTTTGAAGCCGGTACCATGGAGAGTTCCCTACGGCCCATGAGTGGATTCCTCTAGCTTTCTTCCCATGCTACTTGTTTTCAGACTTATTCACAAATTCCTTATTCCGACTCTACCCTCAGTATTACTCTTTTTCCTGTGTCTCTTCTTAGTCATCCTTTCTCCTCATGCCTACTGCTTTCTTTGTCTGACCATCATGGTATCAACCAGCTAATACACATAACTCATAGGCTTATATGACTAGCTTTGCAGGCCATCTGAGTGTTAGGCAGTTTCAAATGGTTTTCAATTACAGTATGACTGAAACCCATCTCTTACATATCAGTTACAAATTTCCACTACACCACCACCAGCATATTCTTTCACAAGCCCATTCTTCTTAAAGTGTTCTATAAAATCAAGGAAAGTCTAAAGATGGTCATAGATATCCTTTCCTGCTGAATTGTTGGTTGCAATTATTCCCACAACCCCAGTAATTTTTGATGTAAAAATGTCCTGTTCTTCAACTCTGAATGAGGAAGTTAAGTGTTTTGTAACTTCCCAATTCCTCTTTGTTCTGAGGCTACAGCCTCCCTTTGGCTTCACAGCTAAATTTCTCATGACCAATTGCTGAACGCTTCATTAACTACACAATAATGCACATAGATGTGTGTACATATACATATATACACAATCAGCTCACTGGAATTGCACAAAGAAAAAAAATTAGGGCCCTAGAGATTGCTCAGAGGTTAAAGGCACTTGCCGGTGCAGGTTCAATAAGCCAGCACCCACATAAAGCCACATACAAAACTGTGAACCAAGAATCTGGTATTCATCAGCAGTAGCAAGAGACCCTGCTATGCATGTGAACATGCATGCACCTGTGCGTGTGCATGCACACACACACACACACACACACACACACACACAAATTCTGGCAGAAATGTAGGAATAAACAGGCAACAATGACCCCAAATCATTGGCTGCCTAGAACCCAAAGACTAGCATCTCCCTTCATTTTCTTAAGGGAAAGAAGAAAAGAGGAACCTCAGTCCTTATGCCACCAGGCTCAAAATATAAATGCCAATTATTATTGTTTGTGGGGCATTCGAAGTAGTGTCTTACTCCAGCCCAAGATGACCTGGAATTCACTATATAGTCTTAAGGTGGACTCAAACTCACAGCAATCCCCCTACCTCTGCCTCTCGCGTGCACCACCACACCCAGCTCAGTTATTATTTTTCAATCAATAAAGAAAAGACACTTTCCACCACTCCTTTGGAAATTTTCTGCACCACTTACTTCCCTGTTTATAGCACCAACCAACAGTTCACACCTTCTGAGAAAATGAGGAGGAGACATTTCCCAGAGCCATTGTTGCTAAGGTTACTCACACTCTGGTAAAAGGGGGGCAGATATATGAAACCACTGATAAGGCATTTCTGAGTGACACACACATTTAGAAAGTGAGAACAAGAAGTTAAGGTGCATGGCAGGAGGCAGCCAACACAATATACTTCCTCTCATAATAAAGTAACATAAAAGGGAAGTGTGTGCCACTAGTTGAACAGAAGACCAGTCTTTTTATAGCCAGCTCCAAGGAGGTCTGCAGGGTGTGGAAGTATGTAGATATTTTAGCCTCAATCTCTTTAGCACCTGGGGCAACAGGAAGGGTGTGCGCTATCTGACATTAGCTCCACTGGAAGGAAGCCGCTGGGTTCCTCCCGACTGCTTATCATGTTCCTTTTCTGGAAATAAGCAGGATTTAGTGGCTTTCCATGTGGCTTTACTTGAATTCCATTAAAGATCACACTAAGAAAATGGTTTTTGTTTTGTTTTGTTTCATACTGCCTTCTTTCTTCCAAATAGTAAATAAGAGAGAAGTGTTTCTGGGACCTGGACAACCAATAATCTATAGTAGCCATTTTTCTCATAGATAAATATTAATCATTAACTATTTTAAAAGTGAATAATTCTACTGGAGTCATACATACACACACACGTGTGTGTGTGTATATGTGTGTGTATATATATGTGTGTATGTGTATATATGTGTGTGTGTGGATATATATATATATGCATACATATACATATATACATACATATACATACACACATACATGTATGAATACGCACAGTGTTTTAGTCAAGACCTTATATTTTAAGGTCTGCTTTGATGACTGAAGAAGGAACGTGACCATCACAGTCTTAACATTTACCTGTTAACATGGATATTTATGCAGGTATTCTAGTTCTTATTCTTTGTCCCTATGGATTTTCTGGTTGTTGATGTTGTTTGTAATTTTGTATCTAGCTGTGTAAGAACAGGAGAGAAGGAGAGGGAGGGGTCAGAGTATGGAGAGTAGAGAGCTGGAGAGAAAGAGAAATCGAGGGACATAAATAGCCCATTATGGCATTAGGTACAGATCACCATGTCTGGTTGTCAGAGGCAGATGCATAGATTGAGTGGAAGTTGCCCAACTTCTAAGGCAGAGGTGTTATGCTGTGCCTCGAGGGGTATACTTGACTTACACACACTTCTGCAAAGGAAACCATAGGAATTTGTTTTAAACTCATATTCATGTTTTTAAAAACAACCTTGTGAATGTCTTGCCATACTATCTTCGAATGCATTGGCTTCATTTTTCACTGGACATCACACTGGCAATTTTGCAGTTAGCTTCATTTTTGCTAGCACGAAGCACCCGATGAAAAGTAAGTTATGGGAGGAGAGGGTTTCTTTTGGTTTATAGACTTGAGGGAAGACTCCACGATGGCAGGAGAAAACAATGGCATGAGTAGAGGCTGGACATCACCTCCTGGCCAACATCAGGTTCTCAACAGCAGCAGGAGAGTGTGCCAAACAGTAGCAATGGGGGAACTGGACATTACACCTATAAGCCCACCCCCAACCACAACATCCTACAGTAAGGATTCCCCAATTGTCATCAGCTGGGCAGCAAGCATTGAGAACACACGAGTTTATGGAGGGGGCATACAATTCAAACCACCACACAGTCCTTCAGGAGCAAAATAATATTTTGATCCTGTCACTAGAACTTCTTCCTAAAGAGATGCGTCCAGAGAGATATTAGAAGTTGCTTAAGGCTATCCCATATGCCTTCTAATTTACTGAAAAGTTCTTACATTATTTCCTGCTTTTCCTTTATTTAAGAGATCCAGAAGACAGCCCAGAGGCTGACACCAAAAGCCATTCCCTTTCACCCATCATTTTGAAAGTCATCTGTTGTGAAATGTGATCTTATTTACCCTCAAAATGCAATGGAGTGGACCCAAGAGACACACTCAGTTTCTCATCTTGCAGCTTCAGAAGGTAGCTTTTGTTAATCTTCAGAAAGGCTTCAATGAAAGAAAAAAAAAATCATGCTCTTCTAGGTGCTTCAAAAAAGTCCCAGGCAGGACTGGAGAGATGGCTTAGCAGTTAAGCACTTGCCTGTGAAGCCTAAGGACCCCGGTTCGAGGCTCAGTTCCCCAGGTCCCACGTTAGCCAGATGCACAAGGGGGCGCACGCGTCTGGAGTTCGTTTGCAGAGGCTGGAAGCCCTGGCGCGCCCATTCTCTCTCTCCCTTTATCTCTCTTTCTCTCTGTGTCTGTCGCTCTCAAATAAATAAATAAATAAAATTTTTTTTAAAAGTCCCAGGCAAAGATACAAGAAATGACAATTCATTTACATGCCATGTGCATTCCCTGATGGGAAATGTGTTTAAAGAAAATGAATAATCATACCAACAATTTGATATCTAGTTGTAAAGAATACAATTATAAGTTATGCAGCATGTACAATCATTGTCTTCTGACTATAAGCAAGTCATAGTTCCCTGGAGCTTAACTCAAGATTGTTTTGTCTAGCTGTACTGTCTTCAAAGGATTTTTAAAAAACATAGTTTATTATTTTATTTATTAGACAGAGGGAGAGAGAGACAGACAGACAGAATGGCATACCAAGGTCTCTAGCCACTGCAAATGAACTCCAGACACATGCACCACCATGTGCATCTACCTTACATGGGATCTGGAGAATTGAACCTGAGGGCTTAGGTTTTGCTGGCAAGTGATTAATTGCTAAGCCATCTCTCTGGCTCCAGCGGACTTTTTGACATGATTGACATTTTTAGGATATTCAAACACAAAAACATTTTCTTAAGTGCTTGGAGACTATGATGCTATACTGAACATCAGAAATATATGTCACACCCACGCATATGTGTGTGCTTGCTGTCTCTGACTCTGTGTATCATACACACATGCATTTTCAAATTTAAATGATTCTTCTTGTTCACACCATGTATGATGGAATAGCCAGTGTGTGTAAATTCTATCTTCCATGAGTCATGCCCTTCTTGGTTCATAAGTTGCCTTGGAGGGGGGGAAGCAGATTTTTTTCTACAGCATTTGAGATCTGGCCTGATTTGACCATGTCACCTCTTCAGGTGATGTTGCCCAGTGCCAACAGTCCCCTGACACAGCCTTCTCTCACAGGCTGCTTCTTTCTGCCCCTGGGCCTTTTACCAGCCTAAGCGTTCTCTTAAGATTGTCTTTTCCTCCTGTTTTTCCCATGTTCGTAGATATCCTCAGAAAGGCCATCCTTGGCCATCTAATTTGAAGTGAGTCTATCACTAGCATTCTCTCATGACACCCTTCCTTTCCAACACTTGTTATAACCTGTAATGTGCTTAAACATTCACTTGTTCATGTCCACTGTTTTCTAACTTCTTTGTATTGCCTCAGTAGAATTAAAATCAGCTTTCTTAGAGACACATGTACACCCATATTTATCACTGCACTATTCACAATAGCCACACTATGAATTCAGCTAAATGATAGGTGAATGTGTGACCAAAATGTGTCATGTATACATGTGATGGTGTTTTTTCCATGTATGCGTACATGTATGTGCATGTGAGTGTATGTGACTTTGTGTGCATGTATATAAAGACCAGAGGACAATATTGGGTGTTATCCTCAGGAATGATATCTACTTTCCTTTAAAACAGTGTTGTTCATTGGACTAGAGTTCAACTTTTGGCCATAAGCCCCAAGGCTTCTCCTGTCTCTAGCTCCCCAGTGCTGGGATTACACATGATGTTTTACATGGGCACTGTAAACTCAAGTCCTCAGGCTTGGGAGCAAACACTTTCCTAACTGAAAAACTTCACCAGCCTCTCCACATTAGAATTTTCTTCAGCTATAAAGAATAAAATTGAGCTAGAGAGAAGGCTTAGCAGTTAAGGCACTCATCTGTGAAGCCTAAGAACCCAGGTTTGAGTCCCCAGAACCCATGTAAGCCAGATGCAATTGGTGGTGCACATGTCTGTAGTTCATTTGCAGTGGTTAGAGGCCCTGGTGTGCCCATTTTCTCTCTCTCTAATAAATAAATAAAAATAACTTTAAAAGAATGAAATCATTGTCATAAAATATGTGGAAGGAGATCATCATTTTAAGTGACATAAGACAAGTTCAGAAAGAGCAGTGTCATGTTTCACCCCACAGGCAGAATTAATGAATAAGAAAAAAAGTGGCATGAATTCGAAAGATAATGAGTCAGGAAGTGGAAAAGAGAAGGAAGGAGGAGAGGGAGGGATGAGACAAAGTCATGAGGGGGGAGAATTTGAGGAAAATGTATTATATATATGTATGTACACATATATATGTATAAAGCCATAATTAAGCACGTGATTAGACAGTAAATCTATGCTGATAAAAATTAAAGATAATGAAATAGCAAATTCATTCTCTTCTGTTAAAATATTTGCTAAAAAGGCTGGAACAAGTTCCATTTCATTTTCAGAACCCAGGATATCTTTTTGCTACAAAGTTATCCTCTTTAATCAACCAGTTGACTTCCTCTCAAATAACATTGCCTCTGGTTTCTAACTCTCCCCCGTTCTTACCTCATGGTTGCCACTAGGCATCTTATAAGAAATTGAACTTATAGTGACTTTTACATCAAAGTGAGTCAACATGAAACACACAGATAATTTGCAGGTATAAATGTAAAACAGAAACACCACCAGGTAAACAAGGAGGCACTTCAGCAATGCAGTCAGAAGGATTCTAACCTTACATTTTGGTCATCCTCGTGGGAACGATCTGAGATCTGCTTCAGAGACCTCAAACCCAGAGCTGGTGACCAAAGACTGACTACACTGAGGGTAACAGCGTACAGACTTGCTCTCCAACTCATTCTCGAAATGGGCAGATGGGCAGTTTGTGTGCTATAGAGGAAGGAGCGGGTAGCCAAATTCTGCAATTTTCCTATTTGTTTTTACCCTTCCTCTAGCTTTAGACACTCATCAGTGGTCCCTCTTAAGATGCTATATTCCAAAATGGCTCTGCTAATGATGGCTAAAACTTATTAATACACTGAAACAAAGACCATCTGCCACTTGCTTGGACCCTGAAGAACATTAGAGGAAGTTTTCATCCTTTCACTCGAAACTTTGAATTGGATCACTTTGTATATTTCAATCACTACATTTATTTCCAGACAAGATTTGCATTCCTCATTGCAAGTATTTGTGAGCTAGGTTCTGGAATAAGAGAAAACAAAAACAAAACTCCTGTTTTTTTTTTTTTGTTGTTTGTTTGTTTGTTTTTTAAATGGTGTGAACTGAACCCAGGGCCTCATGATTGCTAGAAAAGTGCTCTGCCACTGAGCTATGTCTCCAAGCCCCTTAAAGACTCCAGACACATAACAGATCCATTCCTCTCAGAGCCTGCTCTTTCCTTCATTTCCTCAGTAAAGATCTCATGCTCTTGCTAAGTCTCATCATTTGTAGTCCTGTAGTACTTGATTATTTCCTTGTGGTAAGCCCAGTTTTCAGACTAATGTGCAAGACTTAAAGAGAATCTTATACTTTCTCATGTTTAACTTTTGATGGACAGCCTCCATTCATATACACAATGTTCTATGTACACTGACCATAATCCCATCCCACCACCCTATTTTGTGAGAATAGGTTATGATGGAATGTAGGGCTTGGAGAAAATTATGCAGTATATTTAGACAAGGTTTGGACCATTGGAGTGAAGCTACATGTCTTTTGATTAAAAAAATAATAATGATAAACACCCTGTGGTAGCTTTGTTTAATAGTTTAGAAAAATTTCCAAATTATTGTTCAAATAAGTATGTGCATTCCATGTAAAAAGGGGGTGCATAGAATTCAATGTGTAACTGGCAAGACAGAAGGCATGGTATGGACTCAAACATCTGCTAGAAAAACAAGCATACAACCAGAAGAAAACCAACATTCTTCTGCGTTGGATGAATAAAGCAACCAATTTCAAACATATTACCAAAGATAGTGTTGCTAAAGTTGTATACTACAAAGTATTTTACCTGGAAAAGAAAAAGTTACTTTAGTAATCTGCTTCACAATTTTGACTTGGATCGTTACTTTTTAAAGGTTAGTAATCTTTTTTTTTTTTTTTTTTTGCCCAAGGACATAAATTTGCATTGGTTTTTTTTGAATTTAAATGAAAATGGAAAGGAAAATAAGAGTTTATTAGGGTTGGATGCTTTTGTACTCATGTAACAAAAAAGTCTGGCTGAAATGCTTCGGCAAGTATGCAGTGTATAATATAGAGTAATAACTTATGGTGTTCTGGAAGAAAAATAAAGCTGCTAAGATATTGCGGTTTTGAACTTGGCAAAAATATTGAAGAATGAAGTTGGCCCATGTACCTTCCCAAGAGTTTTCACAATGCAGAACAGACTTTCTAAGAACTGTGTTTAATGAAGTGACAAGCAACTTACTGCACTGAGTCCTACTGGGTCCCTAGATTGAGTCTCCAAAGGAAACTATTATGTAGAGAAAAGTCTCTAAACATAAATAACTGAACTGCCATTACTCAAGATAGTCTTACTGACTAGGAAGATAGCTCAGTGTTATAAAGTGCTTTCTATATGCACATAAAATGTGAATACCTCACTTCACATCCTAGAACCAATGTAAAGCCGGATGTTGTATTGGATATCAGTAGATCCAGGGCACATAGGCAAGCTGGGAGGCAGAGACAGAGAATTCACCAGAGGATCATGTTGTAGATACCCTGGCAAAGGCAGCAGTAGATATTAGGAGATCCTGCCTCAAACAAAGCAGAAGGCAAGGATCAACACCTGTATTTATTGTCTAACCTCGACATGGTTGTATACTCACATAAGTATACACACACATGCACACAAACACACATATACAAGTCATACTGTATATTAAATTGCATTAAGGAAAGATGGCATATCAGTATTTTCATTACAGGGACATTGATACATATTTAGTAAATAATTATGCATATTGAATCCTCCAGAAAATACAAATATTGGTAAGAAAAACAAGACAGAGCATGCGTTTGTCAAATTTATATTGTCACAGTCTTCCACAGTACAGAAATACAACAGTTCTATAAAGCATGCCAAGCTAAGTGTCATATGAGAGAATTATTTCTTTATGCTGGGTAAAGGGTCAGGAAAAGTTCTCTCTGACACCAATTTCTATTCTCCAGGAGATAGCTCAGTATGCAACTTGCACAATAAACAAGAAAACATGAATAAAAAATAGAACTACCTTCTTCAAAAGAAGATAAAACATACAGTGTGGAGAAAATTGATCCTTAAAAATATATACTTAAGATCTTATAGGGCTGGGGCTGGAGGGATGGCTTAGTGGTTAAGGTGTTTGCCTGCAAAGCCAAAGGACCATGGTTGATTTCCCCAGGACCCACATTAGCCAGATACACAAGAGGGCACATGCATCTGGAGTTCATTTGCAGTGGCTGGAGGCCCTGGCACACCCATTCCCATTCTTTCTCTCTCCCTCTTTCTTTGTCAAATAAATAAATAAAAGATATTGTAGGGCTGGAGAGATTGCTCAGTGGTTAAGGTGCTTGCCTGAAAAAAAAATCTCACCACTCAGGTTCAGTTACCCAGTACCTATGTAAAGCCAGATGCACAAAGTGGCTGGCGACTCTGGCATTCCGCTCCCCCCCACCCCGCCGCCGCTTACCTTGAAAATTCATTAAGCAAAAATATTACAGGACTGAGCACAACCTTCTTCCTAAGGGAGGGCAGAAGTGTCTATCTCCTTTCACTGCACTCTTCCATCTCCCCATGGTTCTGAAGTAGCATCTTCTTGAGCCTAATTAGAATGTGTTACCCTTACTGTTGTTATGGTATGAAAATGATGAATACTAAAGGCTAAGACCCAAGTGGCCTAGCTCTTTGAGCTAGGGCAGAAGGCTTGTGATTTTTGGCTAAGTTCTACCTAGGAACCAGGCTGCCCACCCCCTACTTGAGTGAATTTGAATGAACATAGCTCTCAGAAGGCCAGCAGAGATGGGAGTGGTATCATGCGACTCTGGAAGCTCATAAAGGATTTGAGAATTTGGCATCCCAGCTGTTTCTTCTTTACAAGCTTTATAAAAGACCTTTTGAAGTAAACCTTGAAAAAAATCACAAAAGAATTCCACTGTCAGAACTAAGGGGAAGAAAGTTCTAGAAAGAAGGAATGTATATGCAGGTGTGTAAGAGTAGAGGAGGTCATGGAGTCCTCCTATTTGGCAAGAAAAACACAAGCCAATCTTTTAAGTACTACAATGTTGAGGTGAGAGGTGGGGTTGTACTGTAAGCCAGGATGAGAAGGTTGGCATGAATTCAGCAGAAGTTCACGGTCTTTAACATTTATGCTTGAGCACATGCGCAAGAGGCCATTCCTAGTTTTAGAGGAAGATGACCTGATTTTTATGAAAACTCTGTCCCTTTGAATCTATTTTATGAATTCTGTGCTGCCCCCAGTCCTAGATGGGCTTGTTATACATCACTTAGCTCATTTAGATTATTTTTTCTTTGCCTGCCAAAATCCTAAGCCAACCAGAAGAGTCCAAGTGCAGTTACTGTTTAAAATCAACTAATCACGACCCATCCCCTTCTTCTATGTTCAAATCCCTATAAAAACCCCACCCTCCCGCTACCCGGGGCTCTTGCATGGATCCACTGCATTGGTGAAGTCAAGAGACCGAACTTAAGCCTGAAATAAAGCTCCTTGCTCTTGCAGACGTGTTTGGTTCTCCTTGGTGGTCACTGGTGGTGCCGAGAACTGGGCATAACACTGGGAACCAAGCATTCAGAGCACATGAGTTTATGGGGAAATACCTGATTCCAGCTACTACAGACGTGATATTTGAGGAGATGGATATGTATAACCTGAGAAACATTTGATACATGATTTACACATTATACATGAGTCAAGATATTATATGATATTCCATAAATATATATATAACTTTTATATTTTAAGATATGTTAAAATAAATTTTAAAAGTTTGAGACACCAAAATGAAAATTGCAGTGCCATTTTAAATGAAAAAACAAAAGAGAGAGAGAGAGAGAGTTGAGGAGATTGCTCAGTGGTTAAGGGTGCTTGCTTATTCAACCTGCTGGACCAGGTTTAACTCCTTACTACTCACATAAAGCCAGATGCACCATGGCACAAGCATCTAGAGTTTCTTCACAGTGGCAAAGGCCCTAGCATATACATTCTGTGTCTCTCTGTGAAATAAATAAAACTTTTTTTAAAAAAAAAACTAAATCACAGGGCCGGAGAGATGGCTTAGTGGTTGCGGCATTTGCCTGCAAAGCCAGAGGATCCCAGTTTGATTCTCCAGGCCCCACGTAAGCCAGATACACAAGGGGCACATGCATGTGGAGTTTGTTTGCAGTGGCTAGAGGCCCTGGTGTGCCCATTCTCTCACTCTCTACCTCTTTCTCTCAAATAAATAAAATATATTTTTAAAAAAATAAATCACAAAACAGTGTAAGTGTGAATGTCAGAGGAGTAGTTAATACATTTAATACATTATAGAGTATTATCATGATGGCATATTTTGCTTCTACTTAAAGAGACATTTGGGCATTTTAGAAAGCAGTAGTACGTTTTGAACCATGATGTCACTTTTTAATCATTATATACTATCTGTGTCCTTGGGCAAATGACAGAACCTCTCTGGGCCATTTTATTCATTAGTGGAAGAAGGACATAAATTCCTGGGAAGACTTTCAGGCTTATACCACCAGCAATATTAGCTATTATTACTATAGGTAGAATCTATGAAAGTTCACATTTGGCCAGAATGCAATGAAAAAAATATGCATGAAAAGGATATTAAATGCTAATTCAATTTCTAAAAATAAGCATTCTGTAATGGAAGTCAATGGACAGTCTTTGAACTACTAACCTGTGGTGAGTTGGTATTAAAGAGGGGAAATTCCTGAAATATTTGATTTTATCATCATCAAAGGGAAGATTATCTGTCTTCAGGAAATTTGCAATTCAAGTGGATCATTAACTTAAGAACAGAACAGACATAGCCGTGAGTTCAGGCAAAGAACCCAAAGCACAAGGACGGGAGGAGAGGCAGATGACAGTGAGAAGGGAACCCATAGGCCGGTGGCATTTGGCTGGGCCTGACCAAGTTAGATTCTTACAGGAGTTCAAAAGTAGCAAGCTCTACACTTTTCAGAGAAAATAATTATCAAAAGTGGTAACTGAGAAGACAGTGATGGCCATGGTAAAACTGAAGGGGAGTCATGGCTGACCAGTGCATGGCCTGAATGGGTTAGAAGGTCTGGCACATAGTGCTCTATGGAATCCATGATGGAAGGTCTGAAATCATGAGGCATAAATCTGGACTATATCTGAAGGCGACTGGGTCTGTCTACTAACTATTTAGAATGGATGGATGAGGTTTTCAATCTGACTGAGATCATCTTCTGCCTAAAATACAGTTAAATTACAACACAAGCAAGATTATCACAACCATTTGGTTCTTCTCAGTGCATGACCTTCTGAACAAACTTGCTTGTATTAATAGAAGAGGTGAACTCTGCCTGCTTCTCTGTCTCTTTCAGAGATAACCCATACCTGGAGTCTCCAGTTTGTCCCTGAATAAATATTCCTCCGCACTTTCCTAGCTTTGGTAATAATTTCCTTTTTCTTCCTGCCTAACCCAGACATCATCCTGGTTTCTATGTCCAGCTCTGCTTGTAACCCTGCTTTTTGTCCTATGAGTCTGCTTTCCATGAAGAAATAAAGGCTCGGCCTGTCATGGACACCCTTGAGATCACTCAGCGTTCAAGCCCTGTACCGCTTTCATCTCTGCCTGGAGTTGAGAGTGCATGTGTTAAGGAAGCAGATGGGGTGCTTCCTCGGGTTCTCTGGATCACAATGCATTTGCTACCAATCAAGACTCAGATCTCCTGCTTTTTTCCATTTTTAAATTAATTATGGGTATACTTAGTATGGATACATGATATGCTTGCACCATCCTTTCCTCATCCCTGCCCCATTCTGCTTGGGGCCCTCCTAAGTAGGGTTGTTGGCATTCCCCATGGGGTTGTGGGTTATGAGCAAAGGAATCTGTAAACACCCTGAATACACAAGAAAAGCTTTCTTAATTTACCCCGTTCTGTTTCTGCTCAGATCTTTTAGTGGCAGACCTAACTCCCCACTAAATCCATGCAATTTTCAGATGTTACTAGCATTTCTAAAATTCTCATGAAGAGGTTTTAGATATTTCGCAATAATTTCCTACCATCACCGCCAAACCAAATTGGTTTGTTGTCCAAGATTTATTTCTCCTTGAAGGTTTTTAGAAGTAACCAAAATTAACAGCATCTAAATTTAGAAGGAATTATACCTAATGCACTTATAGTTTAAAACAGCCCATTCAGAGACAGTTAACTCATTTTGGTTTTGCAACAACAGCAATAGAAAGAAATATGAAGAAAGGGGATGAAGGGTAGAAGAAAGTACTAGGAAGGGATTGTTATCAAAATGAATTATGCACTACACATATATATGAAATTGTCAGAATAATAGCTTATATTTAAAGGAAAATGATGCATCAAAGTGAGAAGAGATGTAGTTGCTTAATTTAAGGCATGCCATGAGAAATGCTCTGACAAGAAATACCAATGACTTTTCCCTAATGTAAGCTTGAACAGGCATATGAAGCATTCACCATCTAAGCTCAGTTTCCATGCTAAAGAAACACTAGCTAGGACTTTTAAAGAACAAATCTCAGGGGCTGGCTTATGAGCATTTCCTTACATTGCTGGTGTGAGTGTTAACTGGTTCCATATTTCTGCAGAATTTAATACATATTGACAGAAACCTTTACCCATCCTACTTTCAGGAGTGTTTCTAAGAGATCATCATGTCTGTGTATATCCATGTGGCAATTGGCAGGCTTATCACCACACAATCACCATGGTGGAAAACTGGAAACCACCGAAGTATCCTATATCTGCAGACTGATAAAAGTGATTAATGACGCCCACATACAGAGCCACTGGGCGTAGCCACTACTTAATGTAGGGAGATGTTTACTGGCATGGAGAAATGTTCACAGTACCAATGCCAGTTCATAGGACAACAAATATGTCCTATAAAACACAAACAAAAATGCTCCTTGCACTGTTGTAGGCTCTGGAGATAACAGAGGACATCGAGGTAGCAAGGACCACACAGCAAATGCGCTCAAGTGTGTTTCAGTTCTGCTAATGGCTGTCAAGATAAAGCTGAGAATTGTGATAGAGGCCGATGGGAAGGGTAGGATGGCATGGAATGTCCAGACATATCATGGAAGGCCTTTCTTCAGAGGTGGCCATTGAAGTGAAATCCTAGTGACGCAGCCACATGTAGATCTGGGAAGGAGCATTTAGAAGCAGAAGGAACAGTGCAAAGAGCTAAGGACAGGGATGAGTCAACAACATCTGGAAATGCACTCATGATACTGCTTATTGTGATCATTTCCTATGACTGATACGGATGAATTTGTTTCCTCATATTAGCGAGCTGGCATGCATTCTTATTTTCTATACTTGACATGGATTCATTATTAACAATAATTTTAAAATATTAGTAAGGAAGTGCCCCTTTCATCCATATACAAAGGATGGCAGTTTCCCAAAATGATTGCACACAGTAACAATGATGAAATCTGGAAAACCAATGAGGCTCCTTCTGGCAATGTTATGATTATAACAGTCTATGTCATAGGTCATTCTTATCTTGGCTTGTTTTTCTTTTTAATTAATTTGACCTAAAAAAAAAAAAAAAGACATTTCACTAACTAATAAGGCTAGTTTAGAGCTGCTAAAGAAACTCAGTCTAGACTAATAACATGATGGCCTTTCGCAGACCGAGTATGATAACCAAAATTCAGCCAATTACCTACCACTAAAATCAAACAAGTTCAGTGCATCATCTCATACACTGGTCATTTCTTTGTGGTGAAACCATTCAAAATGCTTTCTTTTTAAAAAATATTTCTTTATTTGTTTATTTATTTTTAAGCAGAGAGTGGGGGGAAGGAATTGGCCAGGGAATCTAGCCACTTCAAATGAACTCCAGATGCATATGCCACTTTGTGAATCTAGCTTTACATAGGCACTGGGGAATCTAACCAGGATCTTTAGGTTTTGCAAGTACCTTAACCTCTAAGTCATCTCTAGCCACAACATATTTTCTTCAGTTTTTTTTTTTCTTCAAATGTGTGTTATTGTTCTCTGTATTTACTCTATTGTACTTGAGTACACAAATAGTAACTAGAATTTAGTGCCCTTTAAGCAACCATTTTCCACCCCTCCATCTTCAACTATTTATGACAGCCTCTGATAGACACTATTCTACTTTCAACTCTGGTTGTTTGTTTTGTTTTTAATATTTCTCTTTATTTGAAAGCAGAGAGAGAGAGGGAAATCAGACAGAGAGAATGGGTGCACTGTGGTTTCCAGCCTCTTCAAACACACTGCAGATGCATATGCCACTTTGTGCATCTGGCTTTACATATGATGAATTAAACCCTGGTCTTTAGGCTTTGCACATGAGTACCTTAACCTTTGAGCCATCTGTGCAGCCCATTTCTTTAGAGGTTAGTGATTGAACCCAGGGTCTTATATATGTTAAGTGCATGCTCTATGGCTAAGCCACAGTCAAGTCTTGTGATATGCTTGTATTGACTTGAATACCACACATACAGTCTATAGTGCCTTATGTGATACTCTGTGAATATGTACAAGTTTAGATGTGTCAATTTTAAGGAAATGTGAGTGAGGAAGCCTTAACACATGCTGTCAAAAACATAAATCCACAAGTGAATGCAAAACTGCTCTACATGACCTTATATACAGTGCTTCCAAATATCAGTACTGACTGCTGGGCAGCAGGTGGTGGTGGGTGTAAATTAAGGCATCTGCTTTCTATTGATTCTATAGGAAACAACTCATTGAATCACTAAATTTCTTCCCAGTGAAATAAGTACTTTGGTCTCCGGTCCATTTTCTGATAAGAGGTTAATAAATGATCCAAGAGAAACCACTCTTTGGAAATCTTACATCGTATAACTATTCTCATTTCTTTTCATGTAAGTCAATTGGCCTTGACCTCCAAACACTGCTTGTTTGTTGTGGCAGCAAAGACAAGTGTGAGTAGAACCACACAGCTAGCTGGCTGGCTGGCTTGCCAAAGACACAGAGAGTCTAGACCCTTGCAAACCAACAGTGCAAACTTCCTTTGAGAAAAGAAGGGAGCGGCTTTGACCTCCACTGAGATATATTTTTATGAGCAATTGCACCATAAAATGGGAAATAAATATGTGTGGTATTTGGATTAAATATTCGTTTGGGCTTAGAGAAAAAAGAGGGATTGGAACTTTGGAGGAAGACCAGAGAGGGAAGAAGTTATCTTAAGTAAAATTTTGCTTAAGCTTGGCTCTGTCTATGAGATTTTAAAAAATTTATCTGATTCTTGATGTTCTATTAAACTTTACCTTTTGATGAAAGACAGATTAGTTTCAGAAAGGACCCACTGGATTAAAAACTTTAAAGAAAATGGAAAGTTTGCCAGAACATTTATATTAGATATCTTAGGTGTTCACTTGGGTAAATCAACTGTTAAAATAATTAATACTTCTGATATTGTAGGTTTATATTTTAAAGCTGTGTATGCATCAGGCAAATCTACATGTTTACATAAACCAAGGACCTAACAAAGTGTTGATAGGATTAACCCTAAAGAGTACTTTACTTGGGCTGGAGAGATGGTTTAGTGGTTGAGGTGCTTGCCTGCAAAGCCAAAGGACTCAGGTTCAGTTCCCCAGGACCCATGTAAGCCAAATGCACAAGGTGGCACATGCATCATGAGTTTGTTTGCAGCAGCCAGAGGCCCTGGTGCACCTATTCTCTCTATCTGGTTCTCTCTAATTCTAACAAAATGAAGTAAAAGTTTTAAAAAAGTATTCTCTTGTTGCTTAGATTACATAGAGGTTAAATAAGCCATCAGATTAATTTATTTTATAATAAAGGACTTGGAGCATTTAGTATTACCTTTAAGGATTTTTACAGTTATCATATGATGGAAAAGGCTTTCCTAGAAAGGATATAATGAAAATATGATATTTAACAAATAATGAAAAACTCAGGAATGATATCATTAAACCAGTTGCTGAGAACTATTTTCATAATTATTTCTGGTAAAACCTCAAGATTAAAAAAAAATTTGAAACTTATTAATTCATAACAATTTATAAGCATAAAACAACTGGAAAACACACATAATGAAGCAGCATATTAATCAGCATCATGTTACTACAAAGGCATACCCGAGACAATTAACTGATTAGGTTTTCTTTAGCTCATGGTTCCAGAGGTTCTGTCCAAGAACCAGCAGTCACATTGCTTTTGGCCTCTGGTGAGGGTGCTGAATATCAATGGCAGGAACCATATGCCAGAGCAAACCGCTTGTATCACCAACCAGGGAGCACAGCCTCAGGTTGCCATCCAGGAGCATGCTCCAGTGACCTACTAACTTCCTACTAGGTCCCGTCTCCCCTTGACACAACCACCTTAAAGCTCCATAACTTTCACACAGGAACATTTAGAGATACTACCCATATTCAAACTACAGCAACTTAATATACAGAATAAAAAAATTAAGCTTCTAATAGGAGTCCATTATGGCAGATTCTGGTCTGGATGGCACAAAAACCTACAAGCTGTTGATTATGATGTGTAGCTATTAAAACAGATGAGCCTAAATAATGGTACCAAACTGCCTGTATTTACTGAAAAGAAAACTAATAAATTAAATTAAATAAATAAATAAAATAAAATAAAAAACAACAAAAAAACAGATGTCCTCTGTGAGTTCTAACCTTTCTTTTGCCAAGTTAATTTACATATATACACACATACATATACATATGTACACACATATACATACATATACATATGTACATATACACATACACACACATACATACACATACACACATATACACACATTTACACATACATATATACATATACATACATATACATACATACATATACATATATACACATACACACATACATATACATATACATATATATATATATTTGTGAGTTTTTTAACAAAGACACTCTGAGAAATAGTGCCTAGACATAATTACTGACACTTATGGTCTGGCTTTCGAGGCTGTGGCTATGACAGGGGTTCTGTCAGTATTCTTTCACATGAATCACTAAGTTAATGTTGTGTCCTTCAGCAGCTCATTCTGCAAGTTCCATGAGGGTGGGAGGCCCCCTAAAAGTACCTGAAGTGGACTATTTGCAATAATGTCATATCTAGACTATCTTCTCAGACTCAACACAAATGTCTATTTATATTTTCCTTTAAAGAATCTAAACATTACTAATGAGATAATTCACCAATGCAAAACCATGGAAGATGGTAAAATGACACTGTTCTCTAATACATATTTTAAATTATATAGGTGTGAAACTCATAGTCAAGGCATAACATTTATGTTAAAAGTTGATAAAGTTTAGCCGGCCATGGTGGTGCATACCAGCACTCAGGAGGCAGAGGTAGAAGGATCACCATGAGTTCGAGGTCACCCTGAAACTACATAGTGAATTCCAGGTCAGCCTGGATCACAGTGAGATCCCACCTTGAAAAACAAACAAACTAAAAAGTTGATAAAGTTCAAAGACACCATTTTAAGCTGCAAGTTGTAAGCACATTTGGAAATATTTCAATTCAATAGGTAAGAAACTATGGGGTCTTTAAATAAAATTTCTTCTTCAATATGACAATTTCAAAACAAATTAAGTAGAAATTTTATCTATAATAGACAAATTATTGATTATAAATAAAATAGATAAAATTAGAATAAAAACAAAACCAGTAAAGCCTAGTAGTAAAATCAAGATAAATTATTTTGGCATTTAGGAGAAACTGAAATAAAAGTTTCTAATAATAAAATGGAATAGAGGCAGGGATGAGAGAGAAGAGGTACCAACACATGATGTATCCATATGACATATCTTGTTAATAATAATAAACATTTTAAAAGTTCCATAAGACCCAAATGTTAAAGGTGTTATTAGAGACACTACCACCTCTCTATTATGGGTCGTGGACCCACCCGCCTGCCCAGCACAGCTCACAAGCAGTGCCCGTCTTGTGACTTCAGCAATGTACTGAGAACCGTGGAGGTGTTACCGAGCAATGACTCAAAAGTCTGTTAAGTTTTCCTTGTTTCCTAAGAGCCGTGTGGTTAGAAACAATAGAGAACACCTGATGGACATGCAGCTCTCAGAACCATGTAGTGATTTGTGCCATGGTGTGTGGAGACTGGTGGGTGGTCACCTGATAGAACTTTTTGATTGAATTTAATATGATTCAGTCAGGTTGAATTCTATTAATTTCCTTTTTATGGTTTTCCACATGATTAAGCTAGGACATAATGGCTTCACAATGGGACCTAGAAGGTACATAAATTACCTTAGTTTTGGTAGAGGAAATGGAAGAGCTCCACAGAGGTATTCTTCATTGGTTAACCTTGGGAAGCCAACTTTTCTTTTAACTTTTTTTTTTTTTTTTTTTTTTTGAGATGGAACTATTGGTATGTTGCCTAGGCTCAAATTCCTGAGCTCAAACCATTCTCCTGCTTTAAACTTGATAATTTACATTCCAAGTCCTTCAGGTGTTTATTATTGTCTCAAGCATCATAAAATGTGTTTCCACAGATGCCCCTGATTGGTGTAAGGGCCATTAAATGAAAGCCTTCACCTTATGGATGTCCCTCTCATCATGGGATGGAATTTCATAGCCATCACCAGGACCCTTTCTCCCACCTGGGAGGAATGGCTTTCTTTCACTTTAAGAGCCCTGGAAAAACCTCAGGTGGCACACTTGGCTGAAGAAGAGGGAGAACTTTAGCTTTCCCACAAAATAGTCTTTATCGTTTAGTCTCTCATAAATCTACCTCCGGGCTTAAGGAGTTCTATTATTTAAGTTACTTTCCCAAATCAAGAAGTTTTTACACCAGAAGTTGAGGCACAGTGGATAAAAGTTAAAAGGGGGAGCCATAAATGAGGATGTTCTCTATTACACATATTGTCCTATGGTTTTCTTAATTTGAAATAAATCTAGAATATTCCCCACAATAGTAAGTAAATAGCAAACATCAACTTAGGAAATGCTTTGGAAGTAAATAAAAACCAAATAAAAGCTGAAGCTGTATTAATTCTGGAAATGACAACCAAGTCACAAGTACTTTCAAGTTCTTATACGAGCAATCCTAGGAGAGGAGGAGGAGGAAAATTCTATAATCAGCTATAGGAAATATCATCATATACACACAGAGATGGCATGCACGCTGACCCACAATCACTAACTTATGTTCCAGTGCTTGTTAATAAGTTTTGTTATGATTCTGATGAAGGCTATGTATTTTGTTACAGTTTTACGTCAAAAGTTTGTAGCTATCTAAAACATAGGCCATTCACAAACACTAGACCTCACTTGTGTCTAAATTCTGCTCCTTTCTCCATAACGTGATTATCAATATAACAAATGAAATACAATCTAGAAAAAAAAAGTTCCTCCTATGGAAATTATAAAGTTTTAAACCAAATAGAAATCACTAAAATTGCTTTGTTACTAGATGCAAGAAAGTGAATTAGGATGAAAATATCAACAATCTGAGGTATCTTGAGTTCTTATTCCATAAAAAGAATATGGGCACAGAAATTAATTTCAGGTACACAAGAATAGAAATAATTTCTATGTATAGATACCTTTATAAAGACATGAATTGATTCTATATCAAAGGACCAAGTAAAAGATACATTTTATCTATTTTAAGATATTAAAATGTTATGATATATATACATGTTGTTTTTGTGACCCCCAGCTTTATTTTCCAGTTAGTTACTGATTAGTGTGACTCTCACCCCAGAAGAGCTCCTCTAAGATTCTTTAACTTACACAGATTCTGTTCCACAAAAGGCATCTTACAAACCACATGCATAATGGCTAAATGTAAAATCAAAACTGAGGTTTTATGTAGGAAAGGAGAAAGGAGAAAGAAACACAGTATTGCTTCAGTTTCGAGATGTGGGTCAGTTAAAATTTCCAATACCAAGGCAACAAGAAAAACTGACCAATAGCCATAACATTGAACTAGATTTAAAACAATAAAAATGAAAACAAAGACAAAGACCAGGTTTCTCTGATATTAAGGAGTAGCTGTTAACATGAAGGTCTGGCAAGGTTATTTGGATACTGAAATACAGATGAAATAAAAAGTGCTCTTAGGCTGCCCTTGAAAAGCCCACAGAGACCTTATTACAGTCATGTGCTAACATGTATTTCCACGGGAACCTTATGCCGAGTCCAGCCCACTTCTTGAACACTCACCCTGCCCGGGATTCAGCAGAGCATCTTATTTCATCTTCCGCCCAGATGGTAGGAGGCCCCAGTAGCTCCGGGTTGCAGACAAAGACTGTGAGGTCCTGAGAACAAGCTGGCAGGCAGAGCAGGCAGGTCGTAGGGGTCTCAGGCAGCAGATGAGTCCCCAGACCCTGCGCTGCTTTCCTGTCGAAGGCTTTCCAGCCCACCAGCGACCCTGGTTTGCTCAGCTTCCCTGAGCAGCTGTGCCTCACAATTGTTCTTAAACCTGTCTAAGGAAGATTAGCATCACCTGGGCAGCTGTGTCAATCACTTTGCCTCCATCCACATGGGTGAAAGGCACCAGTATTTTTCTGAAGTCACCTGGGGTTTTGGCTCAGTTGTAAGGAGACAAACCTCCTGAGAAGTCATCCGTTCATGAGGCACAAGGCGTCAGAGTCAGTTACTTGCATGCATTGTCCCGAAATACAGCGGGTTGGGTATGACTGAAAAGTGGCTCATTCTGCGGCTGCTTGGTGTGGTTCTGCTTGTCACAGAACCGATGGATGGAACATTCACTTTGCTATATGACTTCTGCCAAAAGTCCAGGTTAACACAAGAGCTTCATGTTTCATTCATTCTTTAGGCAGCCTTAAAGGTTGTCTTTGCTATTAAAAAAAAAAAATCCTTGAATTATTTCTAGATCTATTTCTTATTTACTTAAACTGATTTAGGTAATTAGTTGGTAGATGGGTATTTGCTTATTGTTTTAACTTAGTATAGTTTGAGGTTTCTTGCAGCATTGGCATAGGCTCATTGATGGCCCTCAGAGATGTAAAGATGTCCAAGTCCTTAGAGACTATGGACATGGGGCCATGCATGGTAAAAGGGGTTTAAATATGAAATTTGGATCTTGAGATAGGGAAATTATCTTAGGTTACTGGGATAGGCCTGAAGGAGTCACAGTTCTTCATAGAGGAAGGCAGATCAGAGGAACAGTGGTAGAAGAAAGAGGTGGAGGTGACATGAAGATGTTCTGCCACACAGAATGCAGGCAGCTTTTAGAAGCTGACAGTCAAGGGAACACAGCCTATTCCCCTATGAGCAAACACACCTGACAACACATGGACTTAACCCCACAGTGATTTGGGATCTCTGACCTCCAGAGTTAGAAGACAAGAAACTTAAGTTATTTTTAACAACTAAGTTCATAGAAGTATGTCACAGTAGCAACAGAAAATTAATAGAAACAGATATCATTCAAAATATATAGCTGTTGGGCTGGAGAGATGGCTTAGCGGTTAAGCGCTTGCCTGTGAAGCCTAAGGACCCCGGTTCGAGGCTCAGTTCCCCAGGTCCCGCGTTAGCCAGATGCACAAGGGGGCACATACGTCTGGAGTTCATTTGCAGAGGCTGGAAGCCCTGGCGCACCCATTCTCTCTCCCTCCCTCTATCTGTTTTTCTCTCTGTGTCTGTCGCTCTCAAAAAAAAAATATATATATATATATATATATATATATATATATATATATATATATATATCTGTACATCCTACTTGATCTGTCTGATTACTGGTGGTAATATTTTATTTCTACACCACCATTCTAAGTAGAGCACTCTTCTGTCAAGATAAAATCTGTTTTTGGCTCACATTATATCAGTGACCTCAGACAAGAAAATACATAGACATCTTTGAGAAAATCACTGGGCAGAAATTAAGGGTTCAGAATGGGAAAATCGGTTATTATATCAAAGGGCATTTGGTTTACTGAAAGCCAATTCATTGCATCAACCTTAACAATTTTGGAACCAGACAAAAACATTTCAAATGTTAGTCAAGTTTCAAAATTGCCAAGTGTTTCCAAATTTTGGGAGCATATCTAGTTGTAATAAGCAAGCAAGGAAGTAATGAATCTGAACTTTTCATGTTCATTCGAGTACTCCCTTCTTCAGGTATAAGTGTTCATTCTGAAAGTCTCAAATTCATTCAAGTACTTATATTTTTGATACAAAGTATTCTAAAATATGCTTGTATCATTATCCATTGCTTTCCTTTAGAATCCCCACTAGTGCTCAAACGGACCAATGAAGATAAATTATGAGGAAGTGGCTGGTAGGCATGCAAGAAATATTACTTCTCTTTATTTAAATAAAGGTAATAAGTCACAGGTATAGGGAGGCAGATCCTGTATTTTAAATATTATTTATTGATTTGTGTGTGTGTCCACACAAACACATGCACCAGGACCTTACCACTACAAATGAATACCAGACACTTTTTGTGTCTGGCTTTACGTGGGTGACCTGAGAATTGAACATGACATGACAAGCTTTGCATACAAGTGCCTTTAATTGATGAGACATTTGCCTATCCCCATCATATCATGCTTATTGGGAAACAATGGTTGTCCTCTTTAGCTTAGGTCAAAAGAAAGAGTGCTCCCTGCCGCTCAGTGGGAGACAGTGGTGTGTGGCCTCATCCCTCTGGCCTTGTGCAAAGGCCTCCATTTGGTCATCTGAATTACCATGAGTAACTCATGCCTACAAAACAATCTTCCCAGCCACCACATCTTCTTGATGTTGGAGGATCTATAGTAAGAAATGAGTTGTTAATCCACACTCAAGTTCAGAATTGTCTCAAAAGGCGAGATAAATCTGAGAGCAAGTGGTTATTTTGTAGGTCATTTTTGCTCCACAGTTAAGCAAATGAATAATCGATCTCTTTCTTTCTCTTCATTTCTTGCCAATCAAATTCAGTAAAATGCTTCCCATCACCACTGCAGTAAAAATCTCTGTCAAACCACACAGAGCATATTATAAACTGTCTGATTACCCCTGGTTGTCAAGATAAGTTGCTCTAGCACTGAAACCGTTTGAAGTGGTTAAGAAGCCCTGAGCAGAGAATGGGAAACCTATTTTGGAGTAACAGTGAACTGTCTGCACTTTATACAAAACAGAGGATGTCTTAGGATCCACCTGATGTTGCTTGCTCTGGATACCTGCTGGAGACTGCATGTAGCTCTGGTCTTACTATCCCCCAGACCTGCACTGATGACCAAGAACAGAAGAATTGGTTCCTTCCCACTGTGTATCACATCTGAAAAAACCCAAGCTAGGCACACAATCTAAGTGGTTTTTTTTTTTTTTTTTCTTAACTGAAGTTCATGCCTCTTTAGATAGAATCCTCTGTTTGAATAGGGTGCCTTGACCTCCACAGGTGTTTCTCACCTAAACTCAGTGTGTCTGGTGGGACTCTAATTTCCCTTCCTAGGTTTTCAGCTAGTTGTCCTTTATAACCCAGTGGTTCTCACTGGAGGCACTCCTTAGTTTTTAGGGGACATTTGGCAGTGTTGGGAGACATAGTTGTCCTACCTGGGGTGAAAGTGCTACTTGCACCAAGTGACTACAGCCTAGAGACACTGCAAAAAGTGTCCCTTCATAGTATGGAGGTTGGGAGATCCATAAGTGTAGACAGAGGAAAAAACATGTGAGTTAAGAAAGGGAACTTGGGCTGGAGAGATGGCTTAGCTGTTAAGCGCTTGCCTGTGAAGCCTAAGGACCCCGGTTCGAGGCTCGGTTCCCCAGGTCCCACGTTAGCCAGATGCACAAGGGGGCACACGCATCTGGAGTTTGTTTGCAGAGGCTGGAAGCCCTGGTGCGCCCATTCTCTCTCTCTCCCTCTATCTGTCTCTCTCTCTGTGTCTGTCGCTCTCAAATAAATAAATAAATAAAATTTAAAAAAAAAGAAAGGGAACTTGCTATGAGCAAGTGCTGGTGTTCCCAGGGAACATTTTACTAGTTGCCTACTTGCAGTTTTGCAATGTTGATTGTTACTTAGGAGGAAACAAAACATGTTCTCACCGAGTGGGAGATGAAGATGTGAGCTTTCTTCATCTTTCCAAGGATGCTCCTCTGTTCACGGAAATAGCGGAGGACATTCCAATGACCTGCCTCCTTCGTTTTACTTTGTTTCTGAAGTCACCCCCCACAGGTAATTCTATTTGTCTCAAGCATCATGAAAGAATTCTCTGATGGGAACACCTTTCCATATTGAGAAATAGCTAATGCACGGTGGATGGAAAGTACAGAATTCGTTTCTGCTGAAGTCTCATATCCACACAGACTAGACCAGGGTGTTTCTTTTAAATCCTCAATATTGACCAGTAGTAACACACGGGATCTTAGTAGAAAGGCCCAATCTCAGGACATGCAGCGAGATACTAAATCATTCTGGATTGTAACAGGCTCCACAGGGATTCCCACGCATGTGAAACGGCAAGTCATGTTGCTAATGATCATCATTCCATGGTAACCAGGCCCTGATTTTTATGTAGTCACTTGTGATTGTGACGACCAGCCACGTTGTACTGGAAAAGCTGGTTACTTCTTGGTCTTCATGATTCTTATATACAAAGGCCAAAAAAAAAAAAAAAAAAAAAAAAGTGTGAATATGAGAGGAATTCTAAATTCTTTCCTTGTACCATAGGAATTGTGCATTTTTTCCTGTGTTAACACAGCTGCTCATAATCTGGATTGTCCTGGTGAATGTCAACATAAGAAGCAAAGGGTTTCTGGCAAGTACACATGTTTACAAATGTATGTCAGCCTATGTTAATGAGCAATCACTGAATAATTTTGCAAGTCTACCACCACCAACCTGGAAACAACCTGCTGCATGGGTGTGCCTCTTGCCTAGCTCCAGGCCTGACTCTGCATACACATTCTTGTTGCCCTACTTTCATGAACATTATATATGAGCTAACTCACCACGAAGGAACAATCTAGTCTGCAGAGGCAGGTTCTTCCCAGGGGTGTCCATGTGGCCATCAGTGCCATGCCTGCTGCTGAAAAAAATAGGTATTGAGGAAGTCTCTAAACACTTCACACAGACAAAAAGGCATCTTCAATTCACCTTTTTTCAAGCTCGACCTCTGGAAAGTGCTTGGCTGAGATGGTCTTCTTTGTTTCAGAGACTCTTAAATCCATGTGGCATTTGTCGACATGCACCAAAGCATCACAGTGCAAATTTACACTGCGTATAATTTTGTCAAGTATATCTCAATAAAAACTGATATAATCTATAAATGAGAATACAAAATGCTGGCTTACGTACAACCTGCTATTTGATTAAAGTTTCTTTTAAATATTTATTTTTATTTACTTATTTATTTAAGAGAGGCAGGTAGAGAGAGGCAGAGAGAGAGAAAGAGAATGGGCACACCAGGGCCTCTAGCCACTGCAAATGAACTCCAGACATGTGCACCACCTTGTGCATCTGGCTTACGTGGATCCTGGGAATCGAACCTGGGTCCCCTGGCTTTGCAGGCAAGTACCTTAACTGCTAAGCCATCTCTCCAGCACTAAAATTTCTTTTAAAGAACAAAAGGAAGGAGCAGAAATAGTGAGTAGAGGGAGGCAGAGGAAGATACAGAGACAGACACTATAAGACCACAGCTGCACATCAAAGGATGAAGGCTACTACTCCTGTACCTGTAAAGTCCTGGAGGGTCTCCCAGAGGTACTTTTCCTTTGAAAGGATATACGAGTTGAAGTAGAATCGTACAGGGCTGGAGACATAGCTTAGCAGTTAAGGCACTTGCCTGTGATGCCTAAGGACCCAGGTTTGATTCCCCAGGACCCACATAAGCCAGATGCACAAGATGGTGCATGTGTCTGGAGTTTGGTTGCAGTGACTAGAGGCCCTGATGTGCCCATTCTCTCTCTCTTGCTCTTTATCTGTTCAAATAAAATAAAATAAAATAAAATAAAGTAAAAATTTAAAAAGTAGAACAGTAAACTTTATTTGTACCATTAACCAAGGAATGAAAACTAAAATATTAGCTATCCAGGTGCAATGAAGTGCTAGGAGTCCAAGAAAGTCTTTGAATCCCCTACCCTAGTTTGCCTGTAATGTTAATCAAAGAGTTAAATAAAAAGACTGAGAAGGATACCTATTAAATTGTTATATTTATTGAGGGAAGAACAGAGCCAAGGAAAGGCACCCATGTGGCTGGAGATCCCACAGGGAGGGTCTGGAAAGAAGTGTGGAAAGAAAAGAGAAAAGAAATTTCAAGGAGCTCCTGCCACGTGGGGAGATGGGAGATGGAGGGGATAAAGGACCCATGCAGACAGCAAGGGCGAGGGGTCCCTCCCAGCTGGACCTGAGCCCAGCTGACCCAGTTCCAGCCAAGGGAAAAACTGACCCACAGCTGGAAGTTCCCAAGTGATCAGACAGCCTGCCTTCCCCTTGCAAAGCTATTCATGTAGGAGAGTGGGCTTTCTTTTGGCTCAGGTGAACCAGAGGGCCAGATGGTTGGTTAGGGCTAGAGCCTGTCTCAGGGAGAGGTTAGTTCTGGCACCAAGTTCCTGGGGGGCGAACTAGACCAACCACAATGTTTATATCCTATGAAACACCTCCCTTTAGGAGGGGTCCTGGTTGTTTGTGGAAAAACAGGTCTGGGAAGCTAGACAAGAGATAAGAAGTCAGATCATCTTTGATTTTTATCAAGTGCAAATTTTCTGTGCTTTTCACCTTCAGGGGTCCCTCACTCTAACTCTACCGCCCCCCCCACAGGGACAACTGATCTATGATCTAGACCTATGAATAACATTTCTACATTTAAAAAATACTGTATTATTTATTTCTTTGAGAGAAAGAGAGAGAGGAAGAGAGAGAGAATATGTGGGCACCAGGGCTTCCAGATGCATTGCCACCTTGTGCATCTGGCTTACATGGGTCTTGGGAAATTGAACTTGGGCCCTTTGGCTTTGCAGGCAAGTGCCTTAATCACTATGCTATCTCTCCAGGCCTATTTCTACATTTTTTAGTCAAGGTATACTTGAGCCCAGTTACCAACCATAAGAGAACAGAGAGTTCAGCATGATTTCTACGTCCTGGGCCACTGCCAAGCTCAGGGTGGTGCATTACTCCTGAGCAGGTGGTGAGGGAGGCCTGAAGGCAGCCTTCTGATTGATGGCTCCTACAGACCCAGAGCAGCGCGTCACATCAGGCTCGCACAGGTAGCTGTTTAATATCTCAGTCCCATACACATTCAGTCCCTGCCTGGCCCATGTGGAACTTCTGCAAGATGCTTTCATTCCATGGTAGTTAGTCAGCTCCCTATAAATCATGGGAAAACCCTATTCTTTTCTTTTATATAAAGGTTAATTTGTACCATCCATAGCTTTCATAATGGTCTAAGTTAAGCCCTCAGACATGCAATGATTTTTTTTTTAAGCTGGAGTATTTAAGGGATCTGAGTCTTCAATTGTATATACTGGTCCCACCAAAATACCAGAAAGAAAAAAAAAAATCAGCTACCAGGAACTTGGTTGACATGAATTCAAGAATGAGCTGTGGAAGTTCACAGTCTGTCAGCAACAGTTGTATCTGGTCTCATGGCTTCTAGTAGTCAGAGCTTTGACCAGAATCCTGTCTGTCATGCTTTACTTTTTTGTTTGGTTGTTCAAATCATTCCCAATATAGGTGGTAGGCAAGGGGAGATGTGAATTTGTTAGAAAAATACATAAAATAATATACCACGCGAAGGGAAAAATAAATGCACTACAAAAGGAGATATAATGGAGTAAGAAGTTAACATAAGCCTAACAGATGAAAGTATAAATGATTGGGTTAGCTGTGAGGGTGGAAGTCATACTGCTAGTCATGGCCTAGTTTGGTTTTAAGCTTTCTGTTGTTCAAAATAAAAAGGTGCTTAATTACAATTTGATGAGGCGAAAACATGCTATTTTTCCAGTTCTAAGAATAAAAACAAAAGCATATGGACCTTTTCTAAGGGAGTTAAATATGATCCCTGATCCATATAGTAAGTACAGTCATGTGTCTCTAGAATGTTTTCCCCAGTAACTCTCTATGAAAACTAAAATTAAAAAGTATCCAACCAAGCCAGGAGTGGTGGCGCATGCCTTTAATCCCAGCACTCAGGAGGCAGAGGTAGGAGGATCACCGTGAGTTAGAGGCCACCCTGAGACTCCATAGTGAATTCTAGGTCAGTCTGGAATAGTGTGAGATCCTACCTTGAAAAAAAAAAAATATATATATATATATATATATATATATATATATATACACACATTTATATATATATATAAACAAACTCAGTAGAACTTTCTGCAGATTGGCAAAATATCAGAGCTGAACCACAAAGAGTTTTCTGATGGTTAAGCTTGATCAAAAGAAACTTTTAGAATATGCTTGTAAATGATACAGAAGGGCGACCACTGTGCAAAGCTCAGGTGCTAAAGCCTTCCCTGAAGTGGAAAGTCTGAACAAGGAACACAGTGGAGGTAGACAGCAAATTCTTACACACTGTGTTTGGTGGCGAACTGGCAGCTCACTTTAGCATGGGTAGAGGCTTGAGGTGTTTCACAAATCATATTTTAAAATGAGGACCCCAACCCATCTGAACACAGGAGAAGAATCAGGGATCTTTGATCACAGATGAGATTTTGTCACAGGACTTGCCTTGGAATCTTGGCACCATGCAAATTTGAAATATACCACATGCTAATTTCTTTGGGAAAATTTCAATGTACATTAACACATTAATGATTGGTAATAAATTTCTGCTCAAGCTTTCCTAAAATTTATTTGATTATTAAGTCCACATATTGGCATCTTATGTGACTTATGTCTATGTATAAAAAAAGCCTTAACAGCAAACAAAAGAATACTTTGTAGATTGTTTCTGAAAAGAGTGACTCAATGTGCTATTGGAGGTTAAAATTGCCAAGAAAATGTCATTATGAGGAATATTACAGTGAACTAAACAGTGGACCTTAACTCAAAACTCTTGCACACTCATATCCTGAGCATAATTCTTATCAATTTCCCTCAAATATATAAAAATGGAATATATAAAGTTTGTTTATTAGCCCAAAGTTTAGTAAAATTTTATATACTGAAAGCCTACTATTGGAAAATACTAATACTCAGAATTATAAGTTCCTTTCTATCTTATAAAAATCTTTGTGGTAACTTTTGAAATAAAAATTTAAATGCTGTATGAGTATTTCCTTACCAATTCAAGGAAAAGTTATCCAAATGTCCTATTATTATTATTATTATTATTTTTGTAAATTGAGAAATTCTTGTAGCTCCTTTAATGTTCACTTTGCAGTAAGGACTTTCCTTTGACATATACACCAGTGTAAGAATAACCCAGCAAATGGTCTTTGTGCAGAGGCACACATTAATTCTCCTGGGAAAAAGCAAAGATCCACTTAAAAGATTATCCTTCATTTCATTTGAATCAAGAAAGGATCTCTAGAAGTTTGGTCAAATCATTCTAAAATCTGGTTATATTAATTTACTACATAAATGAGGGTACTTTATTAAAAACAAACATTAAATATTTTAACTTTAGCTTCAATTTCCTCAGCTGTAGGAATAATTCCTCAATAGATGCAATAATGGTCACTCCACTGAATCTAAAAAAGACTTCGTTTAACATCTTCAAGATTTTTTTAAATGCTTCAAGAATTGTAAATGTGTGAAGCAAGCATGTATTTAAAAGTCATTGATTCAATTTTCATCATGCCCTATTACAAACCACCCTGAAATAAAATAGTTCCTTTATTTAAGGTTTTTCTTTCTGTGGTTTTGTTATCCAGAGTCAAGTGTGGTCTGAAAATATTAAATGGAAAGTTCCAGAACTATAAACTCACTTTACAGTGTCATAGTCAAAATCAAGTCCAGTAATAGGTTTGAAATTTCTGTGCCAATAAGACACTGAGAAAATATGTTATACTGTGTTCACAAAAAAAAATGGAATTATTTTTGACAGCCTTGGTCACTTGTTCTCGTTTAAAGGTCTCCTCCTAGGTCCTAGTAGGTACTAATATCCAAATAAAGGTTAAACCTTACTAATTTTTTCACGCAAAAAAATCTTATTTGCAGCGCTGCACGAAGCACCACCTAAATAACTTTATTAATTTTAAATGCTGAAAACATTTTAAGAAGTATAAATGATGAAACTTGTACAATGTCTAGCCTGCTTTAGTAAAGCCATTGTTTTTTGAGGAATCAAGCCAATTTGTGTGGTTAGTTGCAATGATCACTTTATTAGGGCCCTACTTTAGAAACATATGTGAGGCTGTAACGTATTCCCTGGCTGGGGACGTGAGGCAAACATCTGGAGGAGGCAGGGCTGTGGTTCGCTTTTCTACATGTCCTTGCCACCTGAGGCAAGGCTGGAGTCTCTGAGGCACCACTGTCATCCTGATTACGTGAAGGCGCTCTTGCAGGTAGAGATGTGAGGGTGAGGAGGGGCGAGAAGTACTGCTTAACCTACCTGATTCTTCTCTGCATAAGAGCTAAGTTATGGTAGCCAGGGAGAGCACACAGTACAGCTCTTCTATTTTTCTATCACTAATTATTGTAATGGAGAGGTTTCCAAGAGCATTGCTTACCTACTTCGAAACTACAGCCACTGGGGCTGGAGAGATGGGCTTAGCAGGCACTTGCCTTTAAAGCCAAAGTACTCAGGGTTGATTTCCCGGGGCCCACGCAAAGCTAGATGCACAGGGTGGCACATGTGTCTGGAGTTTCTTTGCAGTGGCTGGAGGCCCTGGCATGCCCATTCTCTCTGTCTGCCTCTCTCTCTTTCAAGTAAATAAAATACAAAAAAAAAAAGCTACAGCCATTGTATCAGTTCCTCTTAGCAGCTATAATAAATCAATATGCTAGTGACTTAAAACACTACAGGTGTATTATCTTTACAAGAGGAGAGAACACTTGTTTCAAAGTCCAGGAGCCAATAAGCCTGTTCCTTCTAAAAGCACGAGGGAGAACACTCTCCTAGTCTTGTGCCCGGGGGTGTCTGATTGCTTGGGTTGTGGTCCGCCATCTTCAACACTAGCTGCAAAGTATCTTCACATAGCTGCTCCCCTTTTCAGCTTCTGTTTCTTCTCCCCTTCTCACTCTTGTCTTCCTCTCCTAAGGACTGTTGAGGATTACACTGAATATTCTCAGGTAACCTGGGATACCCTTTTTTACTAGTCAGCATTTCTTCCCTGTAACAAAACACTTGATAAAGTGTATAATTCATGGCTTCAGAGACTTGAGTTCATGGATTCTTGGTCATATCATTACCTAGTAGTCATGCAGGAGGGTGTGGCTGAGAAGGCCTGCTCACTTCTTGGTGTTCAGGAAGTAGAGAGAGCAGAGGAGTTGTGGTTACAAAGCTGCTTTCCAGGGCACATCCTCAATGGCCTAATTTCCTCCCACTACCTACCTCCCAAAGGTTCCTCCACTTCCCAATAGACCACTGGAGAGTTAGAAAGCCTTCAACACAAGGGTTTTGGAGGAACTTTCATATCCAAACCACAGCATGTGGCCACCATCGTAATGCAAACTGTTGTGGACTATAATCTCATATGGTACATGACTATATGGAATTCTTTAAAGTTGTTGCTGTTCCGATCAAATAGTGAAAACTAAGCATATTATTAAACAAGAGTTTATGTAAAGACAAAAATATCTAGGGGAAAAACTAGATACGGAGTTTATGAATTGCTGACTTAACACATCCTTAGTACTATAATTACCTGCACACCTAACATAGTTATAATGCTATCCCACAGAAAACCATTTCCTTTTTATGCACAAAAAGAATTTACATTAAAACCTTTTTATACTTGGTGATTATTTTATTACCATATACATATATATAGTTTACATTTTTCTTTGAGGATAAGTAAACAAAAATCTATGCATGTTATCTATAAGCAGTAACAGTTTGAAGGACACTAAAAAGCTATGATAATATACCTAAAACCTATTAATACTGAAAATGCAAGTTTGTGCATAGTAATGACAAAAGTTTTGTAATACATTGGAATAGCTGATAAATCTTCAGGTATCTGTAGGAACAACATGGGAAGGGAATGCTCAATTAGACCACAACCTGAGATGTACATTTTATCTAGAAAGAAATCCCTCATTGTAAGAGGGTAGTTATGATTCTTTCTGTTTGGCACTTAGCAATACAGACAAAGGTATATTTGGTTTAATGTGATTTTATTGTTATTATTTTTTAGTTATTTATATAGATAAAAATATACAATATTGCTTTTAAAATTTAATAAGTGTATAATTGAATGTCATCATATTCACAATTTTTAAAAGCATATTTTTTAAACTAAACAATTCATCTGGTAACATATGGAAGACACTAACAAAAATAGTTTACAGGAAGATTTTACTAAAAAGCTTAAATGTGAAAATTAGAATACTAACCTAGACCACTGGTCTAAATCTTTAGGGATACCTCATGCTGAAAATAAATTATGAAATGCTTTAGACAAATTTTTCAGCACCTCATCAGAGTTTTGACTGAAAATGCAAAGAACTGGGAGATCCTTCACCCCAAGCCATGATTATGAACATTTAATATAAAGAAATTAAAATGTGTTTTAATATATCTCAGTTTGAGATCCCATCAGATTTTTAAATAATATATGAAAGTAATTCTATTCCTTTCAGATACTATGTCTGAAAAAAGCAATGGCAAGGACCAGCCTTTTTTTTTTTTCTTGAAATCATTTGAGAGCAATAAATTTGGTAGGGTAATTAATTTGACTTCTTGGTGGTAAAGATTATGATGTCATAAAACAACTTAAAGAATGGAGGTAAACAAACTGTGTTTATCTTTTTCTTAATACCAATGAAAAGCAGTTTAATTATTATTTGGTTTCTTCAGAACAGTCACTGATATGATATGTAAAATACAAATTATGTTTATATATGAGGTATGGCCTATTCTTAAATGAAATAATGAGAATATTTTACAAATAATTTTGTTCATTATATTTATACAGTGCACTAACTTGTTCATTACAATACTTTGCACCAAACATTGCTATCTTCAATCTTAACACTCCTCAAATATGAGAAAAACAAATAGCTTCCACTTTTTTTAAAGAGTGAAATTTAAAAGTCAATATGATACATAATAAAAGATTATAGATCCAAGATAGTTTTAAAAGACAATGTATATACAATGAAATAAGTGCTTTGCATAACTTAACTAGAACTAGACAAAACTTCTACTTCTCTTCTTCATTGCAATTTGATGAACATGGCTGCATTTATCTGCAGTTTTTCATCCTGTAACATTCAATTATCACGGTGGAGATTTCAGTGACAGTCAACAGTGCTATTATGTCACTCTTCTAATTACTGTTGAAAGTTAAGTGCTACTCTTTTAATATACTTGTAATAACTAAGAAATAATTTGGGAAACATTTCACTTTCAAATATTTCAACATAAGGCACATAGCAACATTGAAAGTCTAGAAGCAACTATATTACATAATAAATAATTATCTTTTTGTTCAATATTTGCCCTTTACTTGAAGAAAGTGGGTGAGTAGTGCAGTTAAAATGTGCCTGAATTAACAAAAATAATTGGATTTAAGAAATTCAATAATATTTGTGCAGAAAGAATATTAATTTTACAAGAGGAAAAGAACATTTTCTATAAAATATCCGTCTTACAGTGTAAGGTAGAAGACAACGTGAGGCACTTGGATTGACAGTGCAGAAAGCAAGCCTTGAAACTATCTTCTTATAAAAGCACCAACCATTTAACATCTGAGAGAAAAGCAGACGCTAAAAATATAGGGAAATCAATTAGTCCTGTAACTTTGTATTTGGTATATTAATGAGAATCCAGAAGATAAAATCACAGTACTTCATGCAAGGGGAGACCCCTCTAACTCCAAGAGTCCTACAGCACCCTGACAGGAGCCATGTGCACGCTCTGTGGTGGCAGAATGACGAGAGATTCAGCCACTCCCCCAGTACATGTTATTTTTAATATCAGGCATAAGCAATGACATTATTTTTTAATCTTCTTTTCTAAATACAAAGATTAAAAATTGGTTTGGAATAAATGCTGATGTACATTAACTATCTTAGTGTCCTGTGATCCTTCAAAACTAATTTGATCCAAGAAGCAAGGTGAAAATGGGCTTGAATGATTACAGGAATCCACTGGGTGTGAGGTCAGGGCAAGGCCTGGCTTCAGCTGGATGATGAAGGGGCTGGAGACCCACGGCAGCCTGAGGGTGACTTGTGCTGCTGAATTCAGCCGGGTAGGTTTCATTTAAAACATCTCCGTTCTGAAACTGAAAACAAACATAGCAATGTACTTGCTAGAATGGATATATATCACTGATGTCTTCAACACTACAGAACATATGAATAAAAATATTTTATACTATTAGGCCCACATGTTGCTCATCTTTAAACTCTTTTACTGCTGCTGAACATTACATCTTTCACTCGAGGAAGACATATTGCAAACACATTATAATTTAGTTTCACTTATAACCTTTGAGTCTCTCAGTAATTTTGTAGGAAATGTTGAAAAGGGCTCAGACAAGCAACACAATTTCAGATGGCTCTTCGGTAGGACAGGAATTGGAGGATCACTGAGGATTGTCACAGTGACGTTAAACGCTGTGTCCTAAGTAGCTTTGCTCCATCCACACCTGACCCCAGTCCAGCCCCTCCTGTCAGTGCGCTGCCTGTCCTAGGATGACTGCCCTGGACTCTCCCCAGAATGGACAGTTTGGGTTTTCTAAAGGTCTCTGGACAGTCCTACAATATCATACCATTAATTGATTCATGATTTCATTAATCAACTTACTTGTAATATGCTTTTTGTTAATGACTGCTACAAAAACCGTTGTCTCAATTAGAATCAAGTTACCAGATAAAAAATGGTCTATTTTTTAAAAAAAATGCAAGGGTGGGTACATAGTTTTGAAAGCTTTTACAGAATGTAATTAACATTTACAGAATCCTTATATTGTAGTACATAGCTACAGAAACATGGAAACTTTCAAGTCAAAATAAAAGTATCTTTAGTTGCTCTAAATAAAATTTGCTTTCCTTATTAATTTTGAAGGGTAGGGATAAGCAGATAGGCAACTGCTCGATCATCGAGCTACACCTTGACCTTTTGTACTGTTTTGTTGTTGAGTTTTTTATGCACATTTTATGTGTGGGCACCATCATTCCCCTCCTCTCTGCCCCCATTCCCCTGAGGAGGGTTGGTATTCACCATGGGGTTAGGGGTGACAAGATGTGAGAAGAGCAGCCAGTCATTGTGGGGGGGGGGGCGCAATGCCTCTGGACATTCCCTTCCACTCTGTGGCTCTTACAATCTTTCTATTCCTTCTTCCACAAAGTTCCCTGAGCTGTGGTGGGTGTGTTTTAAGTCTACTTGGGTGTTGCTGTCAGAAGCTTCTGGATTTCTGTTTTGGTATGTTTTGAGTATCCTCAGTGTTTATCTCCCCTTTTGAATTTTTTATTTTTGTGTCCCACTTAGCCTCGAACTAAGGATTTCATGGTAGCCTTACACTCACTCTGTAGCCCGGGCTGGCTTTCAAATTCTCATCTTCTTGCCTCATCCTCCTAGAACTGGGATTACAGGCTTGCTCCAGCAGCTCATCTTAAAATCTACTTCCCTTTAGGCTTTAGGAAATAAACCAATGATTATTTTGAAAATACTCAAAACATGCAGTTGATAAAAAGTATAAAATCAAATCTATCTTCTACAAGTGGTAACTGCTAAGCTTCAAGTGCGAAGTCATATTATTTAGGTTTTAATTTTTTTTCTCATTATTCATAGCATAGCTGCTATTATCTTTAAAATTGAGCCATGTTGGGTTCGTTTTAGGTCTGCTTCAGTGATGAGGTCTTGGGAGCCTCTGTGTCTCTGGATATCTGCTTTGGTAGGAGTTGAGTGTTCTCTGTGTCTATCTCCTTCACCCTTGTGCTGGTACCAGGTTCACCAAGAAAGCAGCACTCTTGCTTACTGTAAAGAACAGTGCTATAAAGAGAAACATAACAAGAGCCATGCTTACAACTTTCATAATTATTTTGTTAATAATAATCCAGGAGTCACATTAGAAAAGTAAGAAGTCCAGTATACAAGCTCACACCTGCAATCCCAGCCCAGCCAGGGTGGTCAGCTGAGGAGGAAGAATTCAAGTATGAGGTCAGCCTGGGCTACAGTAAGACCCCTGTCTCAAAGGGAAAAAAAAGTATGAAGAAACAAGCTGACTTAATTCTAATAATATATTTAAGGTAATAAAGGTAAAATGTATCACTTCAACATATGACTAGTTTTAAAAACTGAGGTATTTTACATGCTCTTTTCCAAGCCAAATCTTGAAATCCAATATGCATTTCACACTACAGAACATTTCAATTTGGACTAGCTACAATTCAAGTGGCTCAGCAGCCCCCTCGTAAGCCGTGGTTATGCTGAGGGAATGACTATGCACGTCTACGGAAGGAATGTTTCCACACTGAGAAAGAAGCACAGGTAGTGGGAAGTGAGTGAAGAAGTCCTGCAGCGCTGGCCAACCTCCTATTTGAAATGCTACTTGACACAACCCACTCTGTGCAGTTTACCAGCCAGTGCGCAATGTTGTGTGAGCATGTCAGTAATTTCTCTTTGATTTTGTTTCTTTCAATTGACACATGGCAGTTCATCTTGACAGGTTACCAGGTGGCATGTTAATGCATTTATAGAATGTACAATGATACAATCAGGCCCATGATTCTATCCATTACCTTGAACATTTGTCATGTGCTGATAACATCTGAAATCTTTTCTTCCAATTATTCTGAAGCATACAGTAAGTTACTGCTAACTACAGTCATCCTAATCTATGACAGTATGCTAGAAGTTATTGCTGCTGTCTATTTTTTCCTATACTCAATAACCAAATTCATTCTGTTCTGCTGTCCCAGCCACTGGGAACCTCTGTTCTGTTGTATACTTCTATAAAATCTACTTTGTAAATGTCCACACGAGAAATACAGAATTTGTATGTGTATGGCTTACTTCATTCTGTATGATTTCCTCCTGGGTGATCAAAGAAAGCAGCTGTTGTAATTAATTGACTTATTTTTGTTACTTATAACATTTTCAATTAAATGACAAAGGAGTGAACGTATGTTAAAATATTTTTAGTTATGTGCTGCTTGGGGTTTTGATGGCAATGCAAACAATAAAACTGAGACACTTGGTGTGATCCTCCAGTCAGGCCACGTGGAGGGAACAGCCAGAGACTCTGGAGAGCCCAGGCCTGGGTGCTCCGGGAAAGCAGGACAAGGCACTCCAGAAAAGCACACTGACCTTTGACTGAACCCTTTTAAACAGAAATGAAAAGTTTTGAAATTATTTCTAGAAGTCAAATCCACTTTTCAGACTTGAATCTTAAACAATCAAGAGAGATAAATCAAATCCTCTGGACATACTTTTCACACATCTCATAAGGCACTTTACATCATCTACTTATTCGCATCTCTCTTATTTTGTCTTCAAAATTTAAGTAACTATGTAAGTAAAACAACAGGAAAAGCACAGGCATCTAAATCGAATAATTCTTCTAGATGGAATTGCAATCCTTACAAGACACTGCAATAGAGATGAAAATCAACTTAGAATTCATGTCTATTTATTCATATGATAAGAAGAGCCCCTGAAGAGTTCACTCTGCCAACCCTTACCTTGTGCAGAAAAGTCTGGGGGCCGGGACCCGCGGGGCTGTAGTGCATGGGCCCCGCAGGGGCATGCTGCGCTTCTGGCTGGCAAGGATACATTGACAGAGCCCCAGCATAATACGTCTGTGGAGTGACCACGCTCGACTGGGGAACCACTCCATGATTTTGGTTTTCAGGAGCTTGTAAACAAGTAACAAAATCTTCTATATTGGACATACTAGGGTATAGGGATGGTTCGAAATTCCCTACAGGGAAGTCCAGCTGCGTACACTTGGAATGCTGTGGTAACACAGACTGACTGCAGGGAATGAAGTTCGGTGTGTAAGGCAGAGCGTCCATCTCAGGCTTGTGGGGAAACTCCTGACCAGTCCTCTGCATGCCCGAGAAGACACCGCACTGCCCCAGGTCTGGCTGTGGGCAGCTGAAAGGCACGGTGGGGTTCGAGTTCCAGTTTGTGAACATGCTGTTGACCTGCATGTGCCTCATCTTCTGACAGAGCTGCTGGTGGGGCTCCGCGGCTGCCTGCTGCGGCTGGGGCTGCGGCTGGGGCTGCAGCATGCAGCTGGAGGTCAGAGGCCCGGGCTGCGGCTGCGGCTGCGGCTGCGGCTGCTGGCTCCCTGCACTCAGGAAGGTAGGCTTATTTAAGGAATCCTGGACGAACGTCAGGATCTCATCAGTCAGATCAAGGTCTCTAAAGTCATCGTCACCAGAAAAGTCACTTCTGAAAAACTCCTCATTCTGCATGCATTTGATGTCATCAAAATCTACTCCTAGGTTTTTCATTATGCTATACAATTCACTATGTTTATTATCTGGAGAAAGCCCTGTATGACCTGCAGCGAAGGCAGGGTTCCTGTCCTGACAATGTCCAATTTGCTCATGTTTCGGCATAGTGTCATTTCCTGTTGCCGCAATAGTATCTTGCCAGTGACTGCATCCGCTCAGGGAGTCATTAAACAAATTCCTTTCCAACGGTGCAGTGCTGGAAGCAGGACAGAGATAGATAGACTCATCTTGGTGCATAATGGCACCTATGATGGAACTGGGATGGAGAGACTCCTTATTTGAGAGTGACGGGGTGGTGCAGTCTTTTCCACCAGTGCTGGGCTTAGTCCGTAGTGGTAAAGGATCCATCACGGAAGAGAAGGGGCTGGAGGCCTCGTACAACACAGCTTCGCCCGTGGCGAACATGAAGGGCAGCGTCATGCTCCGCTTGCGTAAATGCTCTCTTCCTTCTTCTTCTCTGCAATTGTGTCCAAGAAAGCATACATACATTAGGAAGTATGTGTATGTTGTGGCACACGTATTATGCACGTTATATTTTATACACATATGTGTATATGTTATCTGTCCATTAGGTAGTTTACCACAAGCGTTTTAAATAAGGTACTTTTAAAAAGAGGAAAGGTGAGTAAAAGGTACAACTGCTGAGTCTGACATCCAGAACATGTACTTTTATTTTGACTTACATTAGTCTCATGGCTGATGGTGCATAGCTATTTCTGAGGCACTTATGATTAGATTCCCCCCACTCCAAAAAAAAAAAAAAAAACTTAGTACAAGAGCTAATTCTGACCTCATACTGTACTATTAATCTGACATCTTACAGTAAAAAAATAAATGTCGGGCTGGAGAGATGGCTTAGCAGTTAAGCGCTTGCCTGTGAAGCCTAAGGACCCGGTTCGAGGCTTGATTCCCCAGGACCCACATTAGCCAGATGCACAAGGGGGTGCACATGTCTGGAGTTCGTTTGCAGTGGCTGGAAGCCCTGGCGCGCCCATTCTCTCTCTCTCTCTCTCTCTCTCTCTCTCTCTCAATCTCTCTCTCCTCCTCCTCTCAGTCACTCTCAAATAAATAAATTTAAAAATTTTTTAAAATTTTAAAAAATAAATGTATGTGTTCTCTAAATATGTAAATGAGTTGTAGGAATTTAGGAATTTGACTAGAAAAATGCATGTCTAAATAAACCAGTGAAATCTATATGAAAAATATGGGCATAACTAGCAATATGAAAATATTTTTATGTTCTTGCAAAATAATACATAAATTAAGGCACTGAGAAAATATGTTATATACATATAATTTATTATTTTTAAATATTTTATTTATTTATTTGAGAGAGATAGAGAGAGAGGTATAATGGACACACCAGGGCCTCTAGCCACTGCAAACAAACTCAATATGCATGCAAGCACCACCTTGTGCATCTGGCTTTACGTGGGAACTCGGGAATCAAACCTGGGTCTTCAGGCTTCGCAGGCAAGTGCCTTAACTGCTGTACCATGTCTCCAGCCTGTATAATTTAGTATTAAAAAAAATTTGGCAGGTTGGAGACATGGCTTAGTGGCTTAGCAGTTAAGGTGCTTGCCTGAAAAGCTAAAGGACCTAGGTTCAATTCCCCAGGATCCACGTAAGCCAGATGCACAAGGAGGTACGTGCATCTAGAGTTCGTTTGCAGAGGTTGAAGGACCTGGCATGCCCATTCTTTTTCTCTCTCATAAATAAAATAAATTAATTAATTAAAAATTGAGAAAAAAATCAAATTTAGGGTTGGAGAGATGGCTTAGCAGTTATGGTGCATGCAGGCAAAAGCCAAAGGGTCTAGGTTCAGTTCTCCAGTACCCATGTTAAGCTAGATGCACAAGGAGGCACCTATGTCTGGAGTTTGTTTGCAGTGGCTAGATGCCTTAGTGCAGCCATTCTCTCTATCTGCCTCTTTCTCTATCTCTCAAATAAATAAATAAAATATTTTAAAAATTAAAATAAAATTTTACATCTTATAAATAAAAAGCTCAATAAGTCTAAGAAGCAAACAAGTCAACAGAAAACTAGATAAATGTTATGAACTTACACTTCCTAATGGAAAATGTTCTAGAAAGATGTGAAGAGATGCCCTGCCTTATTACTACGAATAAAGTAAAAACAAATAATCTCTCCTAACAACTAACTGAACCAGCACACAAAAATATCAACAAACATATGAATGAATGATCTGGGCAACTGATGCTGATATAAATGACACCATAATTCTAAGCAACAGGGCATGTGTGATTTGAAAGATATTTTATCAACATCTGCCACATATTAGATCATAAAATAAGCCACCATGTATTTCAAAGTATGAAAATCCATTCAGAGAAATGTCTGACTCCCATGAAATTAAGCTAAAATTCTAAAAGAACTAGAAAATTTCCCTAACATCAAAAAGTATAGTAATAACACTTTCTAAAAAAGAATCATGAAAAGTGTAATTAGAATAAAAACTATCAAAGCTATTTTTAACAAAGCTTATCAATTCAGCCATCTCCACAACTCTAACTTTTGCCCACTTTGATTTTATTTCAGTTTTTCAATCTTTATTTCCCGGTCCAAGTACCTTAGAAATATTTAAATGTTTATATCAAACTTCTGAATATTAAAGTTAGTGTTAAATACTTATATTTTCATGTAAGACAACACATAAACTGCTATTAAGAAAGAAAACCAGGGAATATTCTAAGTTTTTGTGCTTACGTCAGAGGTCTCTGAGTAGCGATGATATAATCTGGTCTTCCATTTTTATAAACTAACCGCGCATTAGACTGGACCCATGTCCACCGATTATGCTTTGCAAGAAGCCTGAAAACTGTCATGCCACTTTCTCCAGTCTTAATCACTGAAATAAAATTTAAAGAGAAGGTTATCAAACCCCAAGTCAATAGCTTAAAGAAAATCTCTGAAGCAAAGCCTCTGTGACATACTTCCAGAGGCACTTCGTTTATCTCCATGATGGTTAAACATCCTGGCAATATTCAATAATGGTTAATATATTAAAAGGCATGGAAACAGTTCTTTAAAGTTGGTTTTTCTTGTTTCAGGTGAAGCTTAAGATGAAAAATGTTAACAAGACCAAGCACAAAGAATTTTGGTGCTACGTGGTTTGGCTTGGAAGAAAAGTTAAGATAAGAATCCTTTTCATCAACAGAGACTGTGTCTAAAAGGAGATGGTAAAAACCCAACCGCTGAAGACAGTATGCGCTGCAGTTACAGGATGCTGAGAATCCAAGCTGGAACTGTGCTGGAAGCTTCTATCCTGCTGAGTAGCTGTCACGTTGCTGGAAGGTTCTGTGCAGGTTGGGGACGAGTCATCAACAACCCTGCCCACCAGTCGAGATTTACTCAGTGCTGCAACAGTGGCATGACCTGCTTCCTGACAGGATGTGAAGTTTGCTCCCTTGGAAGGTAATTTATGAATGGTGCTGAAAACCTAGTCAAAAGACTGTGGCTGAGGAGCACATAGGCCTGAGTAGAGAAGCCACTTCTGTTGTTTGATTAAATGGATATGTTATGCCCATCAAACTGCCCCCTAAATACTTATGTTTATTTACTTACATTCCATGCATACATACACCTTTGGTCAGAGGAGCAACTTTCTGCAGTAGGTGGCAACTACCGGGGAGACTCAAGCTCACCCACCTGCTAAGAGTAAGTGACTTTTGAGTACTCAACTCTAACAAGGGTCTATAGAGAATCCTCTCCAAGGCTCAGAGGACGATGTGGAAGAGGAAGTAACACAAGAGCCAGAGACTGGGGAGGAGTGCTGCGTAATGCGGTCTGTCTTCCACACACGGCATGGCCATTGCATTCATGACCTCACGGCAGCTGTTGTTACCCGCACAAGACCTGCACACAAGCGGGCCCATCGACCTTCCCTCATGTATGGAATTAGGCCCCAGCTCCCTAAGGAGTTATTACAGTTAGTGATGATTGCTGGAGGAGGGGAAGATAGGTGCTTCAGTGGAATAACCATTGGTAAATTCCCTTGCCTGTATTATGGTAAACAACCCCCTACCTATGCTCATGCAAACACACACACACACACACACACACACACACACACACATACACACACACACACACACACACACACACACACAGAATGTATCAAAAAGTAGAAGTGGGACAAGGAAAGGGACGGGCACTTACTGCGGATGTGGGATTCCGCACAGTAGAGCATGTCGGCCGCGTGGATGAACTGATATCCTGATCCCCGCGTGCAGAGCTCTACTTCAGTGTAGCCCAGGACAATCTGCCCTCTGTGTTCCAAGAAGGAGAGACAGAAATGGATCTCAGTTTAAAGTGGACAGGAGCATTTCACTAGTTATATGCTTCACTTGACATGCCAAATCTCCTATCAACAGATAGAAAAATTAACTACATCTATGTACAGTGATCTTTATTGCTCAGGGCTGGAAATTTAATTTTTAGCCCATGTTCTCCTTATTCATGAAAATATTGTTAATGGCTTTATTCAAGCCATTAACATTAACATGACCAAAAGTGAATCTAAAACAAATTCTATCATAAAAATCTGGAATGCTTACACTCTACTATATATATATGCACATATATTTTTGGTTTTTCAAGGTAGGGTCTTGCTGTAGTCCAGGCTATCCTGGAATTCACTATGGAGTCTCAGGATGGCCTTGAACTCATGGCGATCTTCCTACCTCTGCCTCCCGAGTGCTGGGATTAAAGGTGTGCACCATCATGCCCAGCTTTAATTTTTGAGGACAGGATATATCAAATTGCCTCCATGCATTTCCAAATCAGAGAGAAGAATTACTGTCATATTTTTATATGTGAATTATTGTCATCATTCCATTACATAATTTTTAATAGATACTAAACTCCTAAAGGTAAAATTTAAATATATTCATACAGAATACAAAAATAAACCAATAATAAAGGTGAACAGAAGAATGAGTTTTTCAAGTACTATATAAAATTACAAAATACATTGATCTACGAGACTAATGAACTTACCTTATTTACCATAGGAAAAGAAAATAAATAATAGCTAACAAAGAATTAAATAATGCTAAATTCTATACTATATACTTGACATAATACACTGATGAAATAAAAGTGAAAGCATCTCACTTACTTGGCGTCACAACCAGTTGGTGTGAAGTCCAGCTTGTGTTTGGTTCTAAAGATAAAATTTTTGGTTCGAATTTCAAGTATGGACGGCGGCTGCAGGGGAGTAGCTATTGCAAACAAAGCCAGCTGCGGAGGGAGGATTGCCCCATCCTTCCCTTTCTTGTTTTGCCCGTGAAGATATTTTAATCTCCCTTGGAAATTCATTGCCTTACAAAGAGAATTCATTACAATTGGTACTATGAAAAAAGCATCATTTTCAGTGTTCACATCATTACAGTTTCTAGAGCTCTTTACATTGGCACAAGCATTCCAAAGGAGGAGATCTGTTTGGCTTTTCACTCCTCTCTCCACAGAAAGCCCATTAAAACTATTCTGAAATAACCAGGATTGAATACTCCAAAGAAACTGAGAAATGAACCACTCCTTAGTTCAGTAGTCATAACAGATGCATCCATATCATTTTCTGTGCCTGAAACTGATTTATCCTTTTTACTTGACACACATGTCTGTACATATACTGAGCAATCACATATATGTCTTAGATGAATGAGTGCTGATGAAATCATAAAGTACTTATTAGTTATCAAATATGTATAATAAATATGCTGTAGCTTATAGTAAGTAATCTTTCCTACACAGACAGAATACAATTTTATTGTAACACTACGATGAACCCTATGAAAGTACGTAAGGAATGCAGAGCTCTATTAAAGAAACATTGTTTTCAAAGATAGAGGAAACAATAATTTAAGCTTGAATTTGGTTAATCATCTCAGAGGATGATTTTGGCATCAATGCTGATAGCAGCAGAAGGCAGAAAAGATACTTTCAACACAGAAATTCCACTTCAGAAATATATACTAAATGATTTGGACACTAGTACTAGAAAAATATCTCAATGTACAACTCTAACCCATGGCTTCTCACAGAAATGAATCGAGGCTGGAGAGATAGCTTAGTGGTTAAGGTCTTGCTCTCAAAGCCTAAGGATCCAGGTTCAATTCTCCAGGTCCCACATAAGCCAGATACACAAAGTGGCTCATGCATCTGGAGTTTGTTTGCAGTGGCTAGAGGCCCTGGTTTACCCATTCTCTCTCTCTCATGTCTGGATTATACAAATGAATAAAAATAAATATTTAAAGAATACCGAGGGAGAAGGCTGGCATGATGGTGCACTCCTTTAATCCCAGAACTCAAGTGGCAGAAGTAGGAGGATCATCATGAGTTTGAGCCCACCCTGAGACTACATGGTGAATTCCATGTCTTCCCGGGCTAGAGTGAGACCCTACCTCAAAAACCCCCCAAAATAAAGAAATAAAAAGAAATAAATATTCCAACAAACACACTTCTTAACAATGCTTATTTTAATGTATATCTGCATCAAATTCCTGATGATTCACAGCCAGAATATACAACACACCGCGAGGTCTCTCTGGTGGCTGGTGGCCTGTACTGCTAAGGTTTCTGTTAAGAGGCCAGATCCACTCTGACTACTGGGCTACATGGCTACTGAATATATCCCACGTAATGTGATTTTTTAAATCATGAATATCATTATTTTCTATGGCAGCTATTGACAAGGACAAGGTTTTCCAATGAAGCAGGCATTAAGCACCAAGATAGATTAAAGAAGGCCTACAGAATTCTGAGACCTAAAGAGATCATAAAAACAGGTAACATAGAAGGTACCAGGTTTTTTCACTCAATTCTTAATTCATCCTAAAAGACAGCGGTTTTTGTTTTTTGTTTTGTTTTTCAAGGTAGAGTTTCACTCTGGCCCAGGCTGACCTGGAATTCACTATGTAGTCTCAGGGTGGCCTCAAACTCACAGCAATCCTCCTACCTCTGCCTCCCGAGTGCTGGGATTAAAGGCATGTGCCACCACGCCCAGCCTAAAAGACAGTTTTATGAGCTATGAAAGAGACTGAAAATCTGAAGTACCCATTTTTTAAAAGTTACGTTCCTTTATCAAACTATTAAGTAGCTTTTAAAAAAATTGAACTCAAATACAATCAAAGCAAATTGGTGACACTGAAGTCTCTTTTTTGCTTTCTAGGTCTCATGTGTAAAAGCCAGTAATTGAGCCATACCAGGAAACCAGATGAGTTATCCAGTAGACACCTCAACCTGCATACGAAGCACCGTTCCATGAATGAAGAATTTTCTGGAGGAAGCTGTTCTGAGCTATAATAAACTGCTGGATGTGAGAGGCCATGGGCTTCTATAGAAACAAACAGACAAAAACTCATGTTGCTTTTCGCTGTTGCAAAATCAAGTATTATGTAGCTAATATTTGTGTTGATTTTTAAGCTGGAGTGCATGTATTCTGAATTTAGAATATCATTTCAAAAATCACTTAAGGGGTTGCAGAGATGGCCCAGCCATTGAGGGGCTTGCCTTCAAAACCTAAGGACCCAGGTTTGATTCCCTGGTACCCAAGTACAGCCAGATGCACTCCAGACATATGCATCTGGGGTTTGCAGTAGCTAGAGGACCTGGTGTGCCCATTCTTTCTCTGTGTCTACCTCTTTCTCCATCTCTCTCCAATAAATAAGATATAATAGAATAATTTTTAAAAATTTAAAAATCATTTTAAACCTCAAACTGTAATAATACTTTAAATAACATAGAATTTTACTTAATTTTTGTTTATACTGTTTAGCTATAATTATAAGCTATTTCCATATTTTAAAACTTTTTGTTTACTTAACACTTCACAGATTTCTGAAAATACTGTTGGCATCAAGAAAGCTTCTTTGGCTGAAGAGATGACTCAGCAGTTAAGCCCTAACAATCAGGGTTCCATTCCCCAGTGCCCACACAGAGCCAGATGCACAAAATGGTGCACACATCTGGAGTTTGTCTGCAGTGGCTGGAGGCCCTAGCATGCCCAGTCTTGAACTTTTGAACTTCCTGCCTCCACTTCACAATTTCCTACCAGTGTGCACCACCACACTTAGCAAGGCCCATTCTCTCTGTCTCCCTTCTATCTCTCTCTGCTTGCAAATAAGTGCAAAGGGGCTGGAGGGATGGCTTAGCCGTTAAGGCTTTTGCCTGCAAAGCCAAAGGACCCTGGTTTGATTACCCAGGCCCCATGTTAGTCAGATGCACAACGGGGCGCATGTGTCTGGAGTTTGTTTGCAGCGGCTGGAAGCCCTGGAGCACCCATCCCCCCCTTTCTCCCTCTTTCTCTGTCAAATAAATACATAAAAATTAAATATTTTTAAAAAATAAGTGCATAAAAATATTAAAAAATAAAACAAGAAAAGCTTCTTTATACACACATATACTAGTTTATTTTTTATTGGGTGCATTTTATTTTTTAAATCTTTGTTTTATTTAACAGATAAATAGAAAGAGGCGAATATAGAAAGAAAATGGCAGGCCAGGGCCTCTAGCCACTGCAAACGAACTCCAGATGCAACTGCCTTATGTGGATACTAGGGAATTGAACCTGGGTCCTTAGCCTTTGCAGGCAAGTGCCTTAAATGCTAAGCCATCTCTCCAGGCCTTATTGTGTGCATTTTAAAAAAATATTTATTTATTTGAGAGAGAGGAAGAGGCAGAGAGAGAGAGAGAGAGACACTGGGCATGCCAGGGTCTCCAGCCACTGCAATGGAACTCCAGATGCAAGAGCCCACTTGTTCATCTGCCTTATGTGGGTACTGGGGAATCAAACCAGGGTCGTTTGGACTTTGCAGACAAACGCCTTAACCGCTAAGCCATTCCCCCAGCCCTACTGTGTGCGGGCATGCCAGGGTCTCCAGCCACTGCAATGGAACTCCAGATGCAAGAGCCCACTTGTTCATCTGCCTTATGTGGGTACTGGGGAATCAAACCAGGGTCGTTTGGACTTTGCAGACAAACGCCTTAACCACTAAGCCATTCCCCCAGCCCTACTGTGTGCATTTTTAATCTGAACAATTTAGACAAATGTCAGTTTCAGCTCTGTACATTCTTTCAAGGTGGAATGATAGTTATTTTCATAAAATATATTCCTGAGGACAGCAACATCATGCTGTGTGCAACTTCTCAATGGCTCTCATTTACCAAATATTCCTGAGGCCATAACCCTATTGTGACTGCGACCTGGATCTTGCCTATGACAAGACAGATGCACATTTTCCAATCTGTTCCTCTGTTTCAGCAAGGAGTCTTATACCTGTAAGCTTCCTCACCTCCCTTCACAGAATATTCAAAGACATGAATACAATCTTTTTGTAGACATTCCTACCATCAATTCCTTGTCCAGAGTCCACACTCTGTGATGGGTTCAGTGCCCAGTGTAGCTGACGCTGAAATTCGGCCCGGTCTTCAGTGTGGATGAGCTCATAGACACTCTGGTGGATCACATCAGACTAATGAAAGTTAACACAGGGGAAGAAGTGTATTGGTTAGAAATTTATGTAGTTTAGTAAAACAATTTCAAAACCTATCTAGAGTATGGGTGCCTGCTGGGGTCAAATGATTCTCAAAGTGCTCCCAATCACTCAAAGGAGGTCAAAGTGAGAAACTAGTATTGTAATTGATAAATTGAGTTGTCTGCCTTCATTTCACAGCATGAATGCTCTGGGTCAACTAGGGCATCTCTCCATTTCTTCAATGCCTGGTCCTCTCTCACTTTTCTATCCAAATTAGTATTTACTTTGTATTTCCTTCTCCATTCCATCAACCCTTATGGCATATTAAAGGAGACCTGTCTTTACTTCAAATGCTTCCCTCATACTCTTGCTTCTCAGCATTGACTACAATGCTGAGTTCTTAGCTTTTAAGAAACAGTTTTCTAGCTTATTTTTCACCAAATCTAATAGTATGAAGTACATTTTCCATCTGTAACACACACACACACACACACACACACACACACACACACACACACACAGAAAAACTTCATGAAACACTCCTCTTTGTGTGATGATGTTGTGCACTCTATAGGATTTTATTCCATTCCGTCCTAGCACCCAAAAAGAAAGCTTGATGGAATCTGCTCTGCCACCTGGATTACTCCCAACTAATACTTCACAACTTGCAGTATTTTAAAATGTCATCTTAATTTACCACCTATGTCAGATATGAATGTTTCCTTAATGAATACCCAGGTTATGTGTATGTGTGAGAAGAAATGAGTTAGAACATGACTAATCTCCTGAATTTTATTAACTGATATAAATCACAGTATCATGATCAAGATAGTTAAATTCATTAGATTTCAAACAGGCTTTTCTAGGGACATTAATATGCTTTTCTCAATCAAGGAAATCTAAAATGTAGGCCTTGGGAAGTAGCCAAATTCAATTACTTTAGTCATCTATCCTTCTATCTCCCTAGCATTAAATCATCTTAATGCCACTGATTTCCACAACCGCCTGCTGTGAAGCACACATTTTCTCTAACAAAATCGTCAGTGGTTTTCTAGGGAGTGTGTTTAGGAAAACCTACAGTCTCTCTGTATGTGTTAAGCAGCCGGTGGTATACAGACTGGCAGCTTTGTGCTATTAGCAGAAACGCAGTTCATGGGCATATGACCTCCTGAATTGGAACACCTGGGAATAATGCCCAAAGATTTTATCAAGTGCTTTAGGTGAGGCTTGGAACATAACACTCAGAGAGCCAGATCTTTGCGAATACCAAATATTCACAGATACTGACAATCTTCTCTCAGATCCTATCAGATGTTCTTGTCCCTCAAACATGGCAAATGTTTCACAACTCCATTTGCTCACCATCCATCCAAACCTTTTAAACATGCCAAAGACTGACCTCCTTCAAGGACTTTCCTCCTACTGCTTACAGATCTTCCCACTTACAGGTCCTCACATTCACTCATCGGGGCACTACACATGCTTTAGGTCCGTTTCAATTCATTTCCTTTGGGGCATTTTATATAATGCGCATGAATCAGAATTAAAAGTACAAGTGTCTTTACAACACCTTCTTCATTGTGTAACTGTGATCTATCCTCTGTGATCCATGTTATCTGATGGCAAGTGTTTTCTTGTCTGCTCCTCTAGACAGTCTCTCTGCCCAAGTTTCTCCCCCCTCCTCATGCCATGTTGAGAGTGCTGAATGCATGAAAAATGTCATGTACGTATGTGAGAAGAAATATAACCACAAATCAAAATATCAGTGCTATAAATTCACAATACTGGAAAACACATTACGGCTGGAGAGATATCTCAGTGGTTAAGGTGCTTGCCTTCAAAACCTAAGGACCTGAGTTTGATTCCTCAGTATCCACACAATGTCAGATGTACAAGATGGCACACACATGCATCTGGAGTTTGTTAGCAGCAGCTAGAGGCTCTAGTGTGCCCATTCTCTTTCTACCTGACTCTCTCTCTCAAACAAACAAATAAATAATATACATATTTTTTAAAAAAAAACATTAGCTGCAAGTGTATTTGTAACTCTTACATCATATATGTTAATTACATATGGAAATGATCACTTTGCTCATAAATTATAACATAAACAGTAGAAACTTCATATTCTAAAGCAAAATCATTTTGAATGACATGAGGAATGTATATTTACTTGCTGAAAGCCCAGATAATCCTGGATGGTAGAAGACACATAAAACACCAATGCATCTGTGGTGACAACCAACACAAAGCCATTGAGAGCCTGCGGGGGGAAAGTAGTAAAATTAGTGATGGGAATGACAACCGTGACACACAGATAGTTAGGTAAAGGCTATTACCTTTATCTTTGAAACATCATCACCTCCAGGTGATTAAATTATACCTTGCAAACACACCACACATTTGTTGAGTAAGGAGGGATCTATTCACACCTCTGACTCAGCAGAGAGAAATTTAAGAGTTGAAGCCCAATATCATAGAACACTGGTGGTTTCTTTTCCCTTCATGCTTCACTTTTTTAAACATGCCATACCTGCTTGATAACATCAACTATGTAAAAATTATTCACTACAATCACACTGCTTTTTGACAGAGGAAAATAATAGTAAAAGATGATTACTAAAACCTTAAGTAAAGAAATTTAAAGGGGAGATAATTTTTCAGGTAGATATTTCAGCACTGATATAGCTTAAAATTTGGATACTTGCAGAGAACTACAAAGCCTATTAAGACTTTACTGAAAAACATAACAAACACAAAATATAATATATATATAAAATATTTAGCAAATGAAATTACTCATTAACTTTAATGTAATTATGAACATACTCATGTTTAAATTAATTATGTTTACTATTTCTACTTGTTTTGTCTCACAATCCTTCTTTTTCTCTTCATCATTTTTATATAGTTATTTATTTGAAAGAAAGAGAAAGAGGCACATAGGAAGATGGATGCACCAGGGCCTCTAGACACTGCAAACAAAATCTAGACACATGCGCCACCTTCTGCATCTAGCTTACATGGATATTGGTGAATGGAACCTGGGTCCCTAGGCTTTCCATCTCTCCAGCCCTTTCTCTTCCTCTTGCTAGCTTATTACCCCCTTTTTAATATAAATAAAAATATTATTATTATCATCAGTAGTAGTATTTATTATGATTTTTATTGTTATCAGTGGTAGCATTTATTATTGTTATTAGTTTGATATATAGCAGTACTTATTATTACCAATAGCATTTATTATGATGATTAGCATTATTATCTGTAGCAGGAGTATTATTATTATGATCTTTTAGGTTATCCTTATTATTTCCTGTTCTTTCCTTCTTCTCATTTAGAAGTTACTCCCTTTTCTAGTCCTTTGGTGTTATTCAAGTTCAATATTAATTACTACTTTTACTCTCTCTTGAACAATAAAAGTATCTGGGATCACCTTACCTATCCATTGTTAGGTCTTTTAATACTAAAAACCCTATTTCCTGCTTGCACTCAGTTGGAACTTGGTGTCTTCTTTGTCATGTGAACATGGTTTCACTCCTCCAAGACTCTTTCTTAAGTCCAGAGTTGCTTCTGCCACATTTAGAATCATGTGGTATAGAATCAGACAGATTTAGGCTCTCCTACCTCTATGTCTTACTAGGTTGGTAACTTTGGTTAAGCTACCTCTCCAAGCTTTAGTACCATTTCAAAAGCTGGCACATTCCTGGGTGGACACCATGACTATTCTTAACCCAGTGCCTGGTCTGAGCTGGCACTCAGTCAGTGAAAGGTTTAGTACTGTAAGGTTATAGAGATAAGCCAAAATTAACCTAATCTTTCCTTGAGAACCACAGATAGCTATATGAATAATTAATTTATTCATCAGCTCCCCAGTGGATATATGTTAAGTCCTGGGGCCTAAGAGCTACAAGTATCACCTTCTGAGCTTATGATGCTAACAGTGCAGTGGGTATCCTAACATCAGAGAAGTAAATGAAACATAGCCATTATCTTCTCAGTATAATACTTTGACCTTCAAGATGCTTGCTCTTCTATCAATGAAAATTTGATTACAATGATAACATCTATTATTAATTGCCCTTTTCCCAAACCTTTTTATGATTCAACTGGCTTAATTATCTCAGCAAATAATGAGGCCAGGCCATAGAAGAAACTGAGGTGAACAACAGAAGAGTAATTGCATAAAATCAGTCAGACAAAAGCAGAGCCAAGAGGTAATCTCAGGGTGGCTCGTTGGTCTGTCCACGTAACTATGACAACACTCTGTCTTCACAGTGATTGCAAACGGAGTCACAGCTGTACTCTACAACTAAGATCTGAGGTCATTAACTGCAGAATTCTTTTGTTCTCCTTTCCAGTGTGTGCGTACTATGCATTGTATGCATGTACACACATACATGTGGTACATCTAAGGTTATTGCAGATGCACGCACCCTGTGCACACGTGTTGAAGCCATAAGAGGAACAGGAGGTGTACCATCTTACTTATCAGAGACATCGTCTCTCGACCTGAAGCTCACAGTTTTTCAGTTACACTGGCTGGCCAAAATGCTCCAGTGATGATAATACTCCCGCCCTCTTCAGAGCTGGGGTTATAGGCAAGTATTGTCATGCCTGGGCTTTTTACATGGATATCAGGATCAAACTCAGATTACTCTTACCCACTAAGCCATCTTCTCAGTCCCTAACTGCAGATTCTATATAAAACACACCAGTATCATAGGGATGAAGACTGAACACTTAAAATATTTAGCTGTCATAGTCAAAATGGAATATTCTTAAATCTCTGTTGAAAGCAACAGACAATACTTATCGTGGTATTGTGTAATTACAAAAGGATCTCCTTTCTAGAGAATACTATCAGATGATACCATCCATATTATTTAAAATCAGGCTATATTCATTCCGGCAGTCACTGAATGATCTAAAGGAACTAACAAAACCTTTGCTACCGTTTGTCACAAAAGCAAACTAAATTCTTCTATTCAGTTCGCTATAAACTGAAAATGATTGTGTATGACAATTCACATGTTCATTTTATCGAAGTAAATAAGTATCTGATAACATTGAAGTAAATAAGTATCTGATAACATTAAAGAGAACCAAGCACAGTATCAGTTTTAAGAGAAAGAAAACGTAGCTTAATTTTTTTAATAAAAAGATAGGCATACTCATACACATCTAAAGCCCATTCCTTCTAAAATACTTTCATTATATTTATTTATTTCAGAGAAAGAAGCAGAGAGAGAGAGGGAGGGAAAGAATGGGCATGCCAGGGCCTCCAGCCGCTGTAAATGAACTCCAGATGCATGTGCCCCCTTGTGCATCTGGCTTATGTGGGTCCTGGGAAATTGAATTTAAGTCCTTTGGCTTTGCAGGCAAATGCCTTATTCGCTAAGCCATCTCCCAGCCCTAGCTTAATTATTTTTTCTAAATGCTTTTGCTAACAAATTTCTACAAAGTCTCTAAATTCTAAAACATAGAAAGAGGGATTAACAATGGTGGGAAAAGCTGTAACGTGTAAAGTCACCAATAGTTTGTGAAAATGAAATGTAACGTGAGATTATATATTACAAATAAAATTCAGATTAGGAGCAAGTTTTAAATATTAAATTGAAACTTCAACTTTTTAGTTGAGGTACATTCTTGAAAAGGTGTCCCAAAGTCTATGGACAGATACAAGGAGAAAGATGAGTTTTCTACTTAATCCAGTTTCTACAATTCCATTCAATCATGCATTGAACCTAATCCTAAATGAAGTAGTGAGGGACTGATGAATGTTCCAGTTACAATAGTAGCCACCCTTATTCAAAAGAACTACATTTACTACAACTGACCTGTAGTAAGAACTCCCCTTCACACAAGTCCAGGCCATCTCTGAATTTTGTTCTACCCTTATCCTGGCCTCCATTTCTGTCAGCAGGGGCAGATTTTAGTGCAACTATAGGGGAAAAAAAGAAAAAGAAAAAAAAATGGCGCAACAAGTATGTTTTTAAACAAGCAGTATTATAAAACTATAACAGAAACGATCTGAATACCAAAAAGACAGTGTGAAGTATTGTATGTATGCATAATTCACAGTCTGAGGCAGCATAACAACAGAAACAATTATGACTATGGTTATATGGCTGACAAAATTTACTTAAGCATTTGATCATGCACATTCAAACATTATCTAATTTTTAAAACATGTGGTTAGTATAACAGACAGAATCAGATACAAATCTTAGCTATGCCATATGCTAAATGTGTAAGCTTTGAGCCACCTTCCTAATATGTGAAATGGCAATTAAAAAGAAAAATGAGCCCATCCTACAAAGTTATGAAGAGTAATGAGAATGAATGTGAAATTCCTAACACAGCAGATCAACAGTTACAAATCCAAGCATTAATTAGCAGTTTTTCTGGGAGTTAAAGATTGCCTTGTTATTAAAAAATAATCTTTTAAATGCTTTGCATATTTTTATCTTTACTCTTCTTCTGACCCATTTTGATGTGATATTTGAATACTAACTTGGCAGCTCCCTCAAGACTTACTGAACAACATATTTAGGAGCCAAAATAGTCGGGCTCAGGGGAAAGCAAGATTGACCAATCACCAGGCTTCTCTCAGTTTGAGCAAAGCAGCTCATGGGCCATTCCCGTGTTTGCACTGTGCTTTCTGGTAAATCCTCACTGCACATATCACACCAACGTCCATGCCAAGTCCTCGCCTTTGCACAGGCTGAAGGTTATCTCCCTCCAAGAAGCAGCCAGAGCTTGGCCTTTGTGTAGATTTGTCCAAAGGCCAGAGAACAGATTTCCTTGGACCAAGAAACAGCTGTGAGTTAAATTGATCCAATAGCTCATCAAGACCAAAAGGAAATACTTAACATGCTTATCACTAAAACCTAGAAGACATCATGGCCTCCTATTCCTTTCTGACCTATGCATTACACAATGTTGTGTGCTCTTAGTAGCTGAACTTGTTGGGATGCACTAAAACCTATAATGCTAAGTTAAAGCAATGACATTTCCCTACTTTTCCAAATATTTCTGTATTAGGCACAATTTAAAAGTTATATGTAGTATGACCTGTTGTTAGAAAAAAACAAAATCCAACAAAATCCTTGATATTAATACAAATTAAGTAACACAAGTTAAAAACAAATAGTGTCAAATATGAAATGTATAAACTACCACATTATCAAGAGGAATCTCTTCATATTAATTTTTAATAAATAAAATTGGTCTCAGGTTCAACTAGCTACTGACAGAAGACAAGAACAGATTATGAAGAGTTAACCTCCCAATCACTGATGGTGAATATGAAATCAAAGGAACTATTCATTTCAGACTCATATATGGTTCATTCTATGTCTTTATAACTAGACATTAGACTTTGCCTTAAGGGGGATGTGTAAGCTATGAAAATAAAGAACTATGAAACAAAGTAAAGTAAGAGTTAAGAATAAAAATGGGGGCTGGAGAGATGGCTTAGTGGTTTAGGCGCTTGCTTGCAAAGCCTAAGAACGCACATTTGGATCTCCAGGTCCCACGAAAGCTAGACGCAGTGACGCATGCATGCGATGTCACACGTGTGCCAGAAGAGGGCGCACACATTTGGAGTTTGTTCACAGCTCTCATTCATTCTCTCTCTCAAAAATAAAATAGTAAAAAAAGAACCAAAATGAGATCTACAAATATTATAGGAACTTGGGAAGAGAAGGAATAAATAAGCACAAACACACTCCTAAATAGCAATGCGCCTAGTTCTAAACACCAGAAGAGCAATCTTTAGTATGTATGACAAAGGCATTTTGAGGAGATGGTTACAGGAGGGTTCTACCATACACCAACCAATACTTCTGCTCCCTCTACGTCCATCCTTAGTAAAAGGCTACGTAAATATTGTGCAATGCTGAGTCCAGAAGCAATGAGGACACCTACTTCCCACGGCCAGGCCAAAAACACTGCTGGGCCTTATCAGTAACCTATTTCTGTTTCACAACTCCATCTCTCTACTCACACAAATGTAGTAGTTACCATTTACCATTTTATGAAGTTTCCCATGAATGTTTGGTCTCACAGCTATTACCTCTCCTTTCTTAAGCTCAGGAGAAGCTATCGTAGATGTTCTCCACTTGCCTTAGAAAGCACTGGAAGGTAAGATGGTGACAGGAGCCTGTCACAAAAATGGCTTCCTAGTATTTGAGTGATTTTATTACTCAGTAATATGTGATGCTGAGCCCACAATCTATGCCCAACAATTCCTCTAGATTGAATCTCACTTACTGTCCATATCAATCTTACGAGACTAGAACAGTTATTCTTGGAAACTAAGAATTAGTGAGGTTAAGAAACTTCCCCACAGTGCTAATTTTAAGTGGTAACATCCTGATATTAAAAAAAAAAAAACCAAGCAAATGACCTGTGTGTGAGTGATAGCTCGCAACCTCCCACACAGTTCCCATTGTGCTCACTCATCTCTCTCCTTTAGGTGCGTCGTCTAGCACTTCAGAAACCACGGATGAGCATCTAAACCACATACACAAGCAGACATACAAGACTCTTCAGACAGCACAGTCCTGGAATATAGGGCAGCTTAGAGAAATAAAGTACAGTCTCTGAAGACCAGTTATCTAGTTATCTGCTGATTCTGTTAATGGGGACACATCTGCAGTACTGGAACGGACACTGTGGAATCCGCCCCATTTCACCCTACCATCGTCCAAAATGACTGGAATACAAAATAGTATGAAATAGGAATAGTGAAATGGCAAGATATTGCAACAATTTCCTCATCCAAAGGCCTATGGAGCAATTATACAATTCAATTCAGAGGTGAATCTAACTGGTGGAATTTAGAGTGCAAATACAACATTATCAAGCAACTATAGTCCACACGACTCGGTCATAATCCCATGTGGATTTACCTAATCCATCTTTCCTAATGTGGTAGTTTCCTCTCATGCATTTTAAGCTCAGATTCTCATTTCTCCCTACAAGTTAAATATTTCCTCTTTAAAAATGACTTGGGAGATGGCTTAGCAGTTAAGGTGCTTGCCTAAGAACCCAGGTTTGATTCACCAGTACCCACATAAGCCACATGTACAAAGTGGCACATGCATCTGGAGTTCATTTACAGTGGATAGAGGTGACCTCTTCTCTTTCTCTAATAAATAAAAAAAAATTAAAATGACTTGAATTTTTGAAGAGGGACAATTCATGAGGAAGAAGTATCATGTGATTGTAAACTATATTTTATTACTAAAGTTTGTATTTCAATAGATGTATGGCATAATATATTTTGCTAGGAAAAGCTATGTCTTTTGATAGGACCTACTCTGCTATAAATTCAATTTTACAATGTTAATCATTCTCTTTATTACTTTAGCTGGGAAAGTTAAATTCTATTCTTACTTTATGATAGCATAAAAGAGAATAATTGCTTGTAAAATTCAACAATATAAATAAACTTGTATACAAAAGAAAGGGTTAAGTAATGCAATATTTCTTAATGTTAGGAAAATATGCCCAGTTTAGTTTATATGAGTATATACAAATAATATAGTAAGTGAACTTAGAGGAAGCTTTTCTATAAACCTTGAAATAAAAGACACATCTTTACTTTAGTACACAGAGTTTCCCTTTGTAAATGAGTTGTTTTCACAACTTAATATACTAGCCCAACAACAGTAAACTGACCCTTAGATTTAATTATCCAACTATGAGTAAACAAATGAAATCAGAGTTTCTGACTAAAATTCATTTTCAAAAAAGAGTCAGAAGAAAAAAATTAAAAATAAAGAATCAGAAGCCTTTCTAAGGGCAGGATTTTAAAATAATACATAAAAGTATTTCTGAAATATCATTTTTAAAAGCTCACAACATAAATTTATGACTGTTCATGCCAAAGATCTTATAGCCATGGTTACATTAGCTGACAGACAAAGAAAAATCCATTAATCAATTAAGAACTAAGAAAAAGAGGTTGGAGAAATGGCTTAGCAGTTAAGGTGCATGCCTATGAAGCCTAAGGCCCCAGGTTCAATTCTCCAGGTCCCATGTAAGCCAGATGCACATGGTGAAGCACGCATCTGGAGTCTGTTTGCAGTGGCTAGAGGCCCTGGCGTGCCCATTCTCTCTCTCTTATAAATAAATAAATAAGTAAATAAATAAATAAATATCTTTACATAAACAAAGAAAGAGCTAAGAAAAAGGCAAAATATGCAATAAAATGCAATGAGTTTAGGCTCTGGTTGAATTTCAAATATTTTTCAATGATTTTTTAAAATATTTGTTAAGCCGGGCATGGTGGCACACGCCTTTAATCTCAGCATTTGGGAGGCAGAGGTAGGAGGATTGCTGAGAGTTTGAGGCCACCCTGAGACTACATAGTTAATTCCAGGTGAGCATGGACCAGAGTGAGACCCTACCTCGGGGGGGGAAAAAAAAAAAACTTGTTAAGGCAAATAAACACTTATTTAAAATGTCCTCTATCAAATTTGATAAGAAGTACTGTATTTAAGCCAGGCAGGATGGTGCATACCTTTAATCTGAGCACTTGGGAGGCAGAGGTAGGAGGACTGCTGTGAGTTCAAGGCCACCGTAAGACTACATAATGAATTCCAGGTCAGCATGGGCTAGTGTAAGACCCTACCACGAGAAACAAAACAACCAAAAAAGTACTATATTTACTCCATGAATTATAAACTATAAAACAGGACATCTGATAAAAAAGGAAGATTACTTTTTTTTTTTTGAGGTACAGTCTCATTCTAGCCCTGGCTGATCTGAAGCTCACTATGTAGTCTCAAACTAACAATGATCCTCCTACCTCTCAGATTAAACTTGTGATCTAAAGAAATCAGAATGTTAAATGCAAAAACCCACAATGTGAGTACTCACTATATAAGAAAGTTCTATTTTCTTTTTATTCATGTTTAAATCTACTTGGATTTTGTTAAGGTTTATAAATTTCTAGATGTATAAACATTTTAGCTATAGAAGTTGCACATCTTACAGTTAGATTTTTATGTCTTATAATGACAACTCAAGGAAAATACATAATTAAATGATAACATAAGATGTATTAATGCTATGGGAAAATATAATTTAATAAACAACAAACATTTTACTAGATAATTTCAAATATGCTGAACTGCTATGAAAACAATTTGGACATTCTTAGAATTAAGACACTGCATTTGCTATGATAGCAACACTTTTGTAGCTGATTCCTATATAACTTAAAAATCATAGCAGCACATATGAAATTATAGAATTCTCATGAGTGTCAATGTTGATATGTGAATCTCTTAGATTATAATATTTTGAGCCTAAAGAGGAATTTACTTTGCTCAATTCTATTGCTAATTCTTGGCATATAAACAAAATACACAGAATTTTAAAAAATAATATGGTTTTAAAAAATAACAAAAATAGATAAAAATCAGATAAATACACTCATTGATAAGGAATAAAATAATAACTCCTTTCAAAATCTAACAAACTTTAAATGTACAATTAAAATAACTTCAAAAGGAAGACAATGTGATTTTTCAATGAAATATATGAAGTCAACAAAAATCCAGGAATAGTGATGAGGTAAGATAATGTTAGTGTCCCATGCCTCACCTTTCACCTAATAAACAGTGGACAACCACATCCAATAAGGAACCTGACATTCTCTTCCTGTAGCACTTTTAGACTTCAGGAATTCAAAATGTTCTACCATATAAGTCATTTTCCCTTTCCCAAAATGGTGATTATTTTAAGCATGTATGATGTACCAAGACTCAAATGTTTTCGTATACTACCTAGTTTTTACAAAATAAGCACAAAATTACATCCTATACAAATCTATAAATGTAAGACCATGACATTAGAAAGTAATTTCCACAAATTTGGTTTTGACAGAAAATACTAATCTAAACAAAAATTACCCCCTGCCTTAAAAGGCTTCTTTCCCATAAATTAAGCTTATAAAGCTCAAATACAGAGGTTTCACAAAGATGAGTCCATGATTTAGATATGGTGAAGGATGTAAAAGGTTTCATAGTAATGGCCACACATTGTAAATGGTGTAATATTCACCATGAAAATTTTACTGAAATAAATGCTTCATGATGTATAAATCCTACTGCAGTCACAGAAAGAAATATTTTTCTCCCAATTTTGCTTTATTTTATTGTTGTACAATTTGAACAGAAAAAAAAAATTCCTGAATTTTAACTTTTCCCCTAAAATTAACTTTTGGGAGAAAAACAGCAGACCAATTTGAGGTTGGAGAGATTGTTCTGTCATTCAAGTGCAAGTTCGGAGATCTGGCTTTGATTTCCAGGACCTAAGTGAAAATGCCCAGGGTCTTGTACTCCCACAGCAAGGAAGCAGAGACAGGTAGCTCCCTACGGCTTGCTGGCCAGCCAGCATAGCCTACTAGGAGAGTTTCAGGCTAATGAGAAACACTCTAACTAAAAGGTGGATGGTGTTGCTAAGGAACAGGGCCAAGGTTGTCCTCCACGCTGCCCTGCACACACACTGGCATGCCTGCTCATACACATACACACATGGTAGAACAATCTGAGCACAATATTTACATGCTGAAAATTTCAAGAGGTAATGAGGAAATAATTCAAAATTACTCTTCCTAAAAATAAATCATTACCTAATGATTAGATTGATCAAAAAAGCCCCGTCTCCACTATTAGATATCTCTTAAGAGGCATGACACAGGAGGAAACAGTACTTTCCCTTAACATCAGTTAATTTCAGACTTGGATGCAGCTACGCAATGCCTAGCCTCCAAACACAAGCTCCTATTGACCATCATCATTAAACTTTAAATACTACCTATCGCAAACATAATGTAATAATTGAGCTTAGTACTCTAATAGTACCAGGTAAACTGCTTCAAACTTTTACCTGCCAGCAAAATGACTAAATCATATTAAGTATATAAAAGTTAAATTTTGTAATGTTTCAATTAACTAGAAGCATATTAGCATTAATGTCATACCTAATACTCAACAGTCAATGGTTGCAAAGTCTGAAAAGACAAATCCAAGTTGGATTATTTAAACTTGCAATAAATAGATGTATTTTCTTGGAAAAATATCTATTGTTGTAGTAAAACTCGAGTTTCCTTTCTACCAAGATTGTATGATTACACGTTTATATTGTCCTTTCCGCAGGAATTTACACACCCCCTGTGGGCATCCTGTTATTCATTGTGAGCTTCCCTTCCCCTCACCATGCTGCTCTCCCAACAGTGGGACAGGAGATGTTAAGTGCACAAAAGTCCTGAGAGCAGTTGGCAAGCGTCCTGCTGAGGATTTAGCATTTGCTCAGTTCATAAGGGTATTATCGCGGTACTCCAAAGTTCTTCATTATCCACTGATGCTCCAGAGGAGACTGGACAAGTTTTTGTTTTGTTTTGTTTTAACTGAATTTTCCCCCTCACCTTCTATCCAATTCTCTCTTCTTCAAAGCTGCCTCAGGAACTGTTCAAGGTGTATACACACCTCTAAAACCCAAGATCAAACATTTATATTCTTCCTAAAACTTTATGTCTGAATATTTTTTTTTTCTTTCAAGGGCAAAGCAAGCAATTTGTAAAAACTAGGACGAGGCACAACTGAGGCAAGGCTAAAACATATTGTTAGAATACGGTTTCTTGGGTTTCACAGAATACAAATGGAACCACCATTTGAGAGGCACATTCTATAATGTACGTTTTAACAAACTTTTAAAAAATATTTTATTTACTTACAAACATAGAGAGAGGGAGGAAGAGAAAGAGAGACAGAGAGAATGGGTGCATCAGGACCTCGAGCTGCTGCAAATAAACTCTAGATGTGTGTACCACCTTGTGTACCTGGCTCTATGTGGGTAATGGGGAATCAAACATGGGTCTTTAGGCTTTGCAGGCAAGGGCATTAACTGCTGAGCAATCTCTTCAGTGCTTCACCTAAGTTTTATGGACACTGAAATTTGGAACCAGCAAGGTGAAGAACCTGAAATTAAGGATAATGAAACTGATGCAGAACTGATACAAACTGGTAATAAGGTCCCATTGCCAAATACACTGAACCAAAATGAAAATCAAGTCATTACTGAGGAGTTGAGAAAATACTGTTAACAGAAGAGGACCCAAGATGAACCTTGTTACACCGCAACATGGATTATAAAACAGAATTGAATAACAGGATGCATGTATGACCGTGCATGTAGGTGTGAATACATACATACACTTGTCTAGCGGGTGGTGATGAGTTACTCCTTACATAGTACACTGGTTATTCTACAGTACCTTCAGTTCTGCTCTCCTGCTTTCACATGGGACAACTTCAGCATTTTGTTTTTGTGTGTGCATGGGTGGGAAATGCACATGCATTCATTTGCAGGGGCCAGAGCGGAACATTGATGTTCCCCCTCTACCACTCATCCATGTGTATCCTTGATACTGAGTCCCTCAACGAATTTTGAAGCTTGCCAATTGTGTAAGCCTCCAGTCTCTGCTCCCCATAGGACTGAAGTTGGAGATGTGTGTGTGTGGTGGCCACACCCAGCTGTTCACATGGGTGCTGGGGAATTGAACTCAAGACAGTCTTGGGCTCCCTTAGGCTTTTATGCCCTTGATCGTAGATAGATGATAGATTGTTAATAGATACAGAGATGATGGATGGATGGATGGATGGATGGATGGATGGATGGATGGATGGCTAGCAGGCAGGCAGAAAGGCAGAGAGGTATGTTGATTTTCCACGATGAAGGAGCAGGAAATAGAATGGAAAGATAAAATGACTCAAATTGGCACATTTTTGCCAGAGTCAAGGGCTGCTTCCCTGACTTATTCATGCACACATCACAGGAGTGGAGTTATCATGTCACAGAATCCTGCATGTTACAGTCCACTAGGAAGCACAACATGCGAAGAATGGATCAGGGACAGGTTCTGTGAGGCTGGGCATGAGCTCAGAGTTATGGTTCACAGCCGTGGTTCCAAAACTTTTACAGGTACACAGCCACACAATCAGGGGATGGTTCCAAAGGATGGGAATGAGCCCTAAAACTGATGTTTCTACCAAGTCCTCAGTTGATGCCTAAGCTGTTTGTCAAGAGCCACTTTTCAGAGCCAGAGATCTAGAGGAAAGGTTTTCAAAGTTGCAGAAAAGAGAAGGAACTGAAATAGGGTCATGGAAAGCACAGTTAATAAGTGCTTACTATGCAACTTCTACCATATATGCTCTTCCCTGAAATCACTGCTGTAAGGAATCAGAGTATGCTGCCCAGACCACAATTGCTAAACTATGCAGAATTTGTCCAACAGAAAAACAAAACAAACAAACATACAAGCAAGCAAGAAAGCAAACAGTTGCTCAAACTGAATGCATCAAATCATGTAAGCATAAATCTAAAGAGATGAATTGCTTTGCAATATTCTAAACAAATCACAACTCTAACTATGCTATCAGTGTATTTTCTAGGTACTTCCTAGGAACTGACAATATCATGATCAACATCGCCTGAGAGCTTGCTAGGGATGAAAAGACCTCTGGCCACAGGCTTAACATGACTCCGAAGGGATTCATAAACACAGAAGTCTGGGAAGCACTGACCTCACACTTCACTTTAGTCCAGTGTAAAAGAGTATGACACTTCAAAGGCACACTCCATGAAAAAAAAAAAAAAATCTATGTTTGACTTATAGATAGAAAATTTAAGGAATTATTTTACATGAGAAAACACACTGAATCACTGTCAAACAGGAATTTCATTTTAAATACTCTGTGGTGATAAAATGCTGTCTGACCAATGTGTCACAAATATCACCTCGCTGCTTAGCTCCACACTGACACCTTCCCAGCTGAGCTTGTGAGAGCGGCACCGGATGCTTCGGGCTTGGTTACACAGAGTCAGTGGCACAGGGAAGACTGAAATCCTAGTCTCAAGTGTCCTTCCCAGTGCCTGGCATGTTCACTAGTTTTCTTCAGACAAAAAGAAATGAATGTGGGGGATCAGAAGTACATATAATTTGGGGAAGATAAATGAAATGACATATCGATGAACATGGAAAATATAACAACAGTGTATCAGTCTTAATATGTATTTTATTCTTTCCTTCTAAAAGACAGATTTTTTTTAAAAAAATTGAATTGCAAAAAGAACAGGAACTTAAACATATATTTGTGGCACCATTTCCCAGTGCACAATTTTCAAAAAATGAAACCATACGTCATTTAAATGCTGCAGCTGTTTGATGAGTGAGCATGTGAAGTTAACTTAGAAATAACTGTAAACTTGGCTTTCACACTTAACTTATTCTGTACAGCAGCAAACATTTTCACATATGGTTAATGTGTATCGTTATCAACATAAAAGAGTCATAATTAATATTAGTGTTGTGTAAGTTACTGTTGGAAAATTAAACCCTGCTGTCGTACCATCAAAAAAGCTCTTAGCCCTCAGGTAACTGACGCTGAGCCTAAGGACTGAAAGTTTGTCCAGCTTATTAATAACGTCTTGTGGAAAGGGCAGCAGGCTAGCCAAGCGGTCCAGTTCTGTGTTAAGTCGGTCTCTATGTCGCTTGGAAGGATTTGACTTGATTCCTTCAGCCGGGACTGGCTTTACTCTGAAAAACAAACAAAATACCATAAAAATCCTTTAGAAAATACAAAGTAAAAAAATGTCTATTACACTGTAACATCTCAAGTATTTCTTTGATATAACAAACTTTTACAATCTACTTCAAGTTTATATAAGTCTTGCCCAAACCGTCTTTTCACATTTTAATTAAGGAAAGCAAGGGAAAGGGAAAGTTCTCCAGTGAAGCTTTTCTTTCTATTTATTTTTTTAGAACAGCTTATGGGAAAGGAGGAGATGGCTGAGTTGCCAACGTCTTGCTTCACAGCATGAGGACGTGGGTTTGGATTGCTAGCTCCTACACGAAAGCCAGGTGTGGCCACACGTTCTTGTAATCCCAGAAACTGGGGAGACACGAGGGTCTCTGGGGTTTGTTGGTCAACCAGTCTAGCCAAATCAGTGGGCTTCAGGTTCAAACACCCCGTCTCAAAAATGCGGTGGAGACTGAAGACACCCAATGTTGACCTCTGGCTGCCACATGATATGTAACATATGTACACATGCATGTTTCTACACCTAAACACATGCCCATCCATACACATATGTAGAAGCACACAGCATAAATGCTTATGCATCATAGGAAAATGCTAAATATGTCTTACAAAAATGCTTGCTTATACATCATACATATATAGTATAGTTATTTCCCAGTCCATTAGAATATTTTTCTCCCTCAAATACAGCCATTGTTAAGAGACTGAAAACAAGATTTCTACAACAAATGATGTAGAAGTCATGCTTCCTCTGCTGTCTTCCAAAGAAACATTTCAACATCCTTTCTGTAGATAACTGAAAAGTCATAGGCAAAAGGTTCTCATCCCATCACTCCTCATTCCCGATACATAGTCATGTTGTCACTTTCACCCCATTATTAATGACTTCCCAAGTCATTCTGGCATCTAAAGGTGGTCCTGCAGCCAACTAATATGGTCTTCAAATACAAAAACAAGAGTAAGTTTGTATTTAGTTATCAGTATTTGTTGCATGTAAAATATTAGAAGCTAACTGTGATTACTAGCAACTGCTGCTTTCCTAGCTGGGCATAATTCTACATAATTATTAGCTTTTACAGAGTGGACCTCTATTAGAAAGGTTAATGGAACACCAACAATTGAGCCTGATTTTTGATATGTCAATTGCACTTATATTGTCTTAGAAAGTACAAATTTCCCTGGGTATAGTGTTATTAATTTGATTCAATTACAGCATGTATAAATAATTTCTTCAGGAGCTGTCTACTTCTTTTTCTATTACAATTCCTGTTATTTCTAATGTGAAAAGGTAACTAGTACAGTGATCTACAGATAAAATACGGGCTTCCTCCAGGGTGTTTGTTTAAGTCCATATAAAGTAGAAGTTGGTGATTATTTCCCTTCTTCCTTCCCCCAAATCATATGTATTTATAATTAAATGTAAGTCGCAACTACCAAGAAACTAATTTTCAACCTTTAAATAAAGTGTATATTCACCTTACTGTGTACTTCTGTGCTGATCAATTAATGATTTAACAAATATTTACTTTCACCTATCATGTCCTGGACAGTCAGAAAATATTCTTCTAAATATTCAAAATATGTTATGGAAACAATACATGAGATATAAAAGGAACAATTACTTAAGATTTTACCAAACCAAACAAAATGGTCTGACATGGATCTCAAAGATGAACAGGAGGGTTTCCTGAAGAGGCATAACTGAGGAGTGGGGAACTGTGAGAAGTTTCTTCTCTGAAGTGTGAAGCAAGAGAGACAGAGGGAGGGGAGGAGGAAAGGGAGAGAAGGGGAAGATGGTAGGAGCCACATACTTTCAAAAACGTTGAACACTTACTAAATGTCAGGTGCAGAACACAGTCAACCCAATGAACAAAAGCTCTTGTTCTATTAGCGCTCACACTACAGTTGGAGGATGGGGAATTAAACAAACAAATATGCATACAGTATTTCCAGCTGGTATTAAGAAAACGAAAGCAAAATAAGGAACTGGGGAGTGATGGAAATATTGATTTTGATAAACAAGGACAGTCAGATGTGATGTGTCTGCACAGGCATGTATAAATGAAAAGGGGGCCAGTGCACAGCAGCGTGGTGAAAATTGTCCAAACTGGAAAGTAGCAAGTTCCTCAAAGTCCTGGTAGAAACTGGAGCCCGATGTCTTAAGCTTCGAGCGGGAATCTACAGTGCCAGTCCCATGTTTTGTGAAACTGAATTTGTTGACAGAGACTATGGAATGCAGGACAGGTCTCACCAACATTCCAATGCTGTCACTAGGAACTTCTTTCTAAAACAGCCTTTAGTTACAGCTCAGCACTGTCCAGGGCCAAAACCTGCCACAATCTTTCTAGCCTTTCTTGACTATTACTATACCCCAGACTAGGAAATTTCTTGTAATCAACATGTACTTTGGTGCTTTCAGGCAGCCTCCTCGTTCTGTCCTTTAAGTCTCTTGTGAAGGCTTTAAAAACAACAAAAAATCTTTTCTGATCTGCCTTGAGATGGATTAGCTACCCTACACCATATATGCCTTACCAATCTTACCCACACATCTTATACATGTCATCAAGGAATACTCTATACAAGTAACTTCAAGTATATTGAAAATTGGTATTCAATCCAATCAGCGTAGTGCTCAATATATGGTGACTCTTGATGAATGTTTGCTTGCTTCAGGTGCTTAGAGAAGTAACCAGAGTCTGGCCAAAGGAAAGCAGGTAAGATAGGCATGGCTGGAATAAAGATTTAAGCCATTCAAAAGATTTAAGCCAGATTCAAATGTTGGCTGCATTAGTATGGGAAAGAAGGAAAAAGGAGACATTTGGTAATGGCACTGGGATCTGCAGTTCAGCAAAATAACCATTTCCTAATGGGAGGTATACTAGACAAGAAAGTGGCTTAAGAGGTAGTGATAGTTAGATGTTGGGCTAAGGAAGGGGCAGGGGCCAAGATAACCACAGGCAGCTAAGGAAAGGATGAGGGTAGCCTCTCTGGAGGTCACAGAGGAGAGTTAAATGCACAGGAAGGTCTAGGAAGCTTGGGACTGAGGAGCCACTCAACTTAGCAGTTTACATCTATGGTGTGTCTCACTGGCTTTGAAACTCTTTAAGATTATTCATACTAAAAGAATACGTTTCTCCCATGTTTCACTTCTTATGATGGCTGGAAGTTCTTTTGGGAGACTATTTCGTCCATCTCCACACACATGGAAGACACACAGGATGCTTGCATGCAGGGCACAATCTCATGGCAATGCAGGGGACTTGAGCATTCTTACCTGATACGGTCCTCAATCTACAACATGACATATTGCTGACCATTATTTAAATGAAACTGTTTTAAATATTCATTAAAAAAAAAAAAACACTGAAAGACTTAACTGCAAAGAGCTGGACTTCAGAAGCCTGAGAGACTATAAGAGGTTGGTGTAGGGAAGAAACAACTCATTATTAGTTTTGTTTAAAATTAACCTCATTAATCCTGTCCCAACCTGTACATTATAATCATCGTGACATCAAGGCTCCAGTTGGGTGCATGCCACGCTCTTGTTTTTGTATCTACTGGTAGTGTCCAATGTGAGGCTGACTAATCTTCAAAGCCCTCCTAACACTCCAGTCGACATCTATTAGCCTTATCATACACACTCAAGGGGGTAAAGCAGTGGGAAAAAATTAACAATTCAGGTTAATCAGAAGTTAATGTAACTGTTTATGTTCAACAATACAAAGATAGGGTTTTAGTAATCTTACCAAATTAAAATGACATCTTCTAACAGATTACCTCTCCTAATACTGAGCTTGCTCTTTTTGCTTTTTCTTGTGGGCTACTTAAGCTATTCCCCTGCCTCAGCCCTCCTACCCATCACCTGTTCATCTCACGTCTAGAACCTGTGCTTGAATGTCCGCATTCACGCTCTCTAGAAACTGGACCCTCCCTTCTCTGTATCTACCAGGGCGCTTTCTCTACCCAAGAAATCCGAAGCACTCCGCAATAAAATCCCTCTACTCTAATACCTACATCTAACTCTTAACCTCATGCATTCTTCACTTCTTTTGACTGGTCACTAAGTGAGAAAGACCAGTGTAAACAGTCATAAAGTATGTGCTTAAAGTAAAATTATAGGGTGATACATAGCATAAATAAAGATACATTTCATTGTTAGGATGAATACATCTGGATATTTTACTTCCCTGCATAAGACAAAACACATCTTGACAGAAGCATCTGAGATTTCTGCCTGCAAGCCACTTTGAGCCACTTTGGGTGACTCAGAATGCTCCTGCCCCAATCCTGTCATTGCTCCCCGGCTGTGATAGCTTCTTTGCTTTCACTGTTTTCTATAATTAAGGAGAGATGAAGATATAAACAGCAGTTGCTCGCACAGGCATAAATTGTAAAAAAAAAGAAAACAAAAAAAAAACAGGAAAATTAAATATGCCCTAGAAACTGTGCTTCTGTCCCTAATCCTGAAAAGTTATAACAACTGTTTTCTCTTCCTTCTTTCCTACATATGCACATTCTTTAGTTTTATCCCTCAAACCCACATCACAGATTCATTATTCCACAATCACTAAGACATGACTGGAAAAATTTTAAGTGGTGGTCAACTGGCAGCTTAGTGAACCTCAACTTCTTTCTATGTAGGATGCTCTGGTAGCTACACAGACAAATAAAACACAGTCTTGTCTTTAAAGAGCTGCTTTTGCACAAGCAAGACAAACATGGTGCACCACTGAGAAACACAGGTGTGGTAAAAGTGATAGAGATGTGAGCCTCAAGATTGGTTTTAAATACAAGCAAGACACATTTGCTTTCATGACAGAATACATAGCTTTCTACAGCTACCCCTGTCTTCCAGAAAATCATGACAAAATAAAGAAAACAATGAGAAAGAAACACAAACTCTGTCTCCAATAAACCTGAGGTTGCTACACCCTGATGCAAACAATATGACGATGGGAAATGGATAAGAAACACTAGCATACAACAGAAAAGAAAATGTAATTGCAGCATATCCCATATCATAGCTAAGAACTTTTGCACAGTCAACAGTAATGAAACATTAAAAGGACAATCAAGAACCTTCAGGACACAGAAAGGTGAAAGAAGTTAGAGAGAGAAGTAAAATAAATCCTTAATTAAAATAAGATATCAAACAATATTGTCCAATAGGCTAAATTTCAATGGCACTATATGCATATATCGAGCTTTTTATATGTAAATATATTAATAGGAATGCAGTTCTAAACAATAGTTCTGTCAAAGAGAAGACAAAAGAACAAGAAGAAATGTGTGAGACAAAGGAAATCTGTTGTGAAATAGAAAATCCAAATCCCACTACCCCTCTGCTCCTGCACACAGACCCAGTCTCAACACACAAGTTCAAGTTCTTTCTCACTGTTTTTGCCTGAAGTATCGCCATGTTAAGCACACTACACAGATACAGCATATTCCAGATTGCTACTGGCAATGTAACTAGTAAAATTTTAAAGCAGGGGTTGGGGGGCTTCATCTCTCTGAGCGCAACATTTGGGTCAACCTTAAAAGTGTGCTTTTGGACTTCAAAATTCCCCCTGGGGGAGTTTTTCTAAGGAAAAATTTAAATTCACCTAAGAATTTACAATTCTCAATGGTATTCTCTGAAATGCTAGTTAAAACATGTAAAGGTTGGAAGTAACAGAATCCCCCAACAAGGAAAAGCATGAAATAAGTTATGAAATAGAGTACCATGCAGCCACTAAAACTGTTTTAATGGGAAGGTGGGTAGCAAATTAATAAAATAGGAAGATAATATGCTAAGAAAAAAAAAGGATAAGAATTCAAGTAAGAGATGGGCAAACAGAAATCATGTATGTGAGATGACAACTGATTTCAACAGTAATTTTATTAGAAGAGGAACAACAAACAATAGGAAATGCCTAGGATATTGACTTATCATATGCATTAATGAACGAGTCCAACTGGACAGCCCTGAGCAGTTGGAAAGAGCATGCTTTGGAATTAAAACACTGGAAACTGATATGCAAACTCTGGGTTTTCATGTACTCTATGGCCAGTTTTGAACGTGAACCTCAGGTCCCCATCCACAAAACTGCAACAACACTACGTCCTGAGCTCTGCTCCAAGAATGCGATAAAATGATGTGTGCAAGGGCTGGTGTTCCACACCCGCATCAGAGTATTGCCAATAAGCAGTTGAGTTTTTGTTTGAGTACCATGCAGAAGATTAATTTTTTAAAAAAAAATTAGAAATATTAAAATATTGTTAAGGGCAGTACTTATTCCTAAGTACCTGTCATAACCACAGCAGGGAACTAGCATCTGACACCGGGGTTTAAACACCAGGGAGGTGGCACACTTTAGGCCTCCTTGCCATTCAGAACAGACTCAAATGCTGCCTCCACTGTTTTATGGGCAAAGTGACTGTTCTGTGATAACACAAAGTAAAATTATTTCAACAATACTGCCTCCACTGTTTTATGGGCAAAGTGACTGTTCTGTGATAACACAAAGTAAAATTATTTCAACAATAAAACTTGAGCATCTGTCTCATTTATATCTTTAGCATGAATGCTTTCGTTCTTTGGATTAGTAATGAGGGTGGCAGTGTAGGAGACCGGCCTGCTTTGTTTCCCAAGAAACCTGACCAGACCTGCTGTGGTAAGGAAAGGAGACCCCGCCTTTCGGTTTAGACCCCATGGTCTCATTGTGTTCCCACTTCCTTTTCTTTGCCATTAAATGTAAACACCTTCACTTATATCTATCCATTGGCTCTAATAAGCAAGATCATCTATAGCCCCAACTTATCAGTTCTCTAAATAATGCTGTTTGCGAGAAAAGAAAACCAACGATGGAGAAAAATAAAACTATGTAAGGAAAAAGACATTTCATTTTAGATGCTATATAGACAATGACATCATATCACACTTATATGAAAAATTTCATGAACATTATATAAGTAACAAAACTTTTCTGGTGCTTAAATATGATGAAGGGAATTTAACAAGAATAAGAACAATAATGCTTTTATATTATGATTAGCATGTTAAGAAAGCAAAAGCTTTCATCAGTATACATTTTCTTTTCTTTTCTTTTATTTATTTATTTGACAGAGAGAAAGAGGCAGAGAGAGTGAGAGAGAAAGGGAATGTGTGTGCCCAGCCCTCCAGCCACTGCAAATGAACTCCAGACACACATGCCACCTTGTGCAACTGGCTTATTTGGGTCCTGAGGAATCAAACCTGAGTCTTTTGGCTTTGCAGGCAAGCGCCTTAAGCACTAAGCCATCCCTCCAGCCCCATCAGTATACACTTGACCAACAGATCAATTAACACTTATAAATTACTTCTAATCCAGAGATCTCATGACGGCTGGCTGGATCACCATGATTGCTGGCACTACCTTAAAGTGTGAATGTTGTTTATCTAGCACCTATTATTTGCCAGGTTTTTGTTGTGGTGGTGGTGGTGGTTGTTTATTTTTATTTATCTGAGAGCGATAGACAGAGACAGAATGAGGCAGAGACATTGAGAGAGAGAGAAAGAGAGAACACGTGTGTCAGGGCTTCCAACCACTGCAAAAGAACTCCAGATGCGTGTGCCCCCTTGTGCATCTGGCTAATGTGGGTCCTGGGGAATCAAGCCTTGAACCCAGGTCCTTAGGCTTTGCAGGCAAGCACTTAACCACTAAGCCATCTCTCCAGCCCATCTGCCAGTTTTTATTACGGACTTTCTAGAATGTGGTAAAAAAGAAAATTAGCGCAGCTTTTTGAACACTAATAAAACTTTTAAAATCACTTAAGATTGTAAGAACTAGAAAAAAAAAAAGAAACTTGAATTCTGCACTTGGTTTTTCAGCTGTCTTCATGACACAGAAATAATCACGTAAATATGCAGAAAAGTTTACATCTCCAAAAAACATAAAAGCAGAACAGGATCTAAATAAAAAGATGAAGTCTTCTTTTTGCAGGCAGATTTACTAAATATGGAACGACATTCTAAGGAGAGTTACAGTTAGGGCTCTTTTCCTGGGCTTATTCTTGAAAATTGTGTTCATGAAGTAAAACTATAGGTTGAATGACAGGCTGCTTCAGAAATGTTAACTTTCTAATTTTCAGTGCACCAAATAGAAAGGGAACTATACTCCTCAGCTACTAAATATGATTCCTCAGTGGGATGAAACACATTGCAAATGCATTCCCACTAATTAATAAAGATAGTTTTCAATAACTACCACTAGAGGGAGTTTATTTTGTTCAGTCTTTCTTGAAAGAATTAAAAAGCTTGAGGTTAAAATCATGTCACCTACTTTGCTACAAAAACTTAGGGAACTATACATTTAAGTGAGCATTTTTAACAATTCTATCATTAGATCTCTTTGTAAGTAAAATAAAGTAGCTATCATAACAAATTTATGTAAAACTAGATAGCATTCTCAACTCACATTTTTTTGAAAAGTTGGAATATTTTGGGCCTCATTAGACACAAGCTAGCAGTTTAATTTACAGACATCTTTAATTTAATGGCCTCGTTATTACAGTTATTGATTTTGATTAACTGATTATAGAGTTAAATCTTTTCCTTCCAGGGAAAAATAATATAAGCACGTTGCCTTGATGATATATATGCCAGCATAGGCTTTCCTATAGAGCAACCCAGTGCCCTTCAAGGCATTTCTCCCATAGGCTTTCCTATAGAGCAGGCTGCTGCCCTTCAAGGCACTGATCTGACTAGAAGCAACACATGTTGTTTCAGAAGACTTGGTAAACATCAATAAGAACTATTAAAATAAAATACAGGTGACCGAAGACAAAATTCTAGTTACCAGAAAAGTATCAAATACAAGTACATAAAACATAAAGAAGCAGTTAAAATATTGTGATAATAGTTTCACCTTAGTCAAAAAGAAAATGTGGTATGTTAAAATATGTTGTATAAATAATAACTAGCAACTAAAAATAACTTCATGATGAATATAAATTAAGACATTTAGCATTAAATTTGTAAAGTAATTTTTGTTTTTTAGTAACACACACTCACTGAGACCCAATTTCATAAAGCCCACACTAAGATCTTCAATTATCTGACCATCTACAGAAAACTTGTTACACCCCTAGTTCATATGATGCTAACCATGCTGCTGTATTATTAAAAACGTAGAGCAAGCATTGAGGAAGCCACTGAGTTTTGACCATCAAGGACGACGTCAAATTCGGTGAACATATTTTACCATAAGAAACCATTCTAACAAAATAACAAGTATTGTTAACCAAGATCTCAGTACTGTCCAGACAGGAAATTGCTGACTTGGCAATATTCGTGTCAGATCCACTGTACCACAGAACTTCCAAGTTCAACCCAGGCTGCTTATAAGCGAACGTCTGTTAAAACCAGTGTTATAAATGTAGATCTGAAAAACGATAGCTGAAATTCTTAAGGGAAAGTAAGGCTCCTAAATAATCAAACTTTAAAACCAGTAACTAGTTATAAATACTGTTTAACAAATCTTAAACTATTGGGTTTTGGTTAGTGATCGCTAAGTTTTAAGCAAACTGCACACTTCTGATTGTCTCTGAGTAAATGGTTGGGGTTAAAAAAAAAAGTGGCAAATGTTGATAAAGAAACTCCAAGATAAAAATCATGAATAAGTGCAGTCAAGTCACAAATGGAAATCTGTCTTGTGCATGAATCTTTTTTTCAGGTAAAAAAAAAATATGTATTTCTCATCTTACACACACATCCTAGCAAAACAAACAAAAATCCAAGTTTATAATCACTCTACTAAACCTAGCAAACCTTTTAAATGAGGAAAGGAAAATTACAGGTACATACTAAGAATGAAAACTTCTCTCTCAAAAAGTCGAATTCCATTCACACATACACACACACACACACACACACACACACACACACAAGTTTAGTCTCCAAAACCACCGCAAAGGGAAGAAGAAAGCTTGTCAAAAAGTTAGCTAACAATGACAGTCACCATCCAGGGTGCCTGCCCACCGCACCCGCTTACCTGCTGTGTGGCTACAGGGAGACCTTCAAATGTGCTGCCTAATAGTTAAACAAGACAGCCAAACGGACAGCTAATTGCTAGGGACAGAAAAGAGGCTGTCATCCCACCTTCCAGCCAGCAAGTAGTACTTAGCCCCTTACAACCTCTAGCCTCACTGAGCTTGCCACCAAGAATCAGACCTGAGACTGTCTTCTGAGCTGCCCTGGGCGGGCATTGAGAGAGCCCAGGGATTTCAGGCAGGCTTAGGCTCCATAATCCAGGGGCACCGGACAGGTCAGGGAGGTCAGCAAGCTCTGGGGTCGGAGACGAGCGTGCAGAGTTGCAAAGAGAGGGCACGTGGGGGTCCGGGAGGGCGCGGGGACGATCCTCTCCAATGCAATCAACTGCAGAGGAGAAAATTCACTCCTCCAGGCTCTGGGGACTGGTCTTGACCCTCCGGCTCCGCGGGCCACGACCGGATCCCCGGGATCGCCGGGGCTTGGCGGCGGGGTGGGTGCCTCTCCCCTCCACCACGCGCGCGCGCGCACACACCCCTCACTCCAAGCCAGCCACCTCCCGAGCCGGGGACGCGCAGGCGACACTCACGTTTTCTGCACCGGCTTCCTCCGCTTGCGACTGGCATAGGTGATGTTGGCGCCGCCGCTGTTCATGGTGTCGCCGAGGCCTCCCGGTGTCCCCCGCAGCCGCGCCCGCTCCACCTGCTCCTCCCCTGGGCCCGGCTCCCGCGCCCGCGCCCGCGCCTGCCAGGTGAGCCGCCGGGCCGGGCCCGGCGCAAGGGAGCGAGGGGCGGGGACCCGACCGACGAGCGATCCGCAGGTGCCGCCACAGGCCGGGAGGCGACGCGAGGCCCTGGCCCGGAGGAGGTGGGGCCGGGGCGTCCGGGGAGCTCCGGGCCCGGGTCGCGCGCACAGTGGCGCCGCGCCCCGTGACCGTGGCCGCGGCCCCTGGGGTGAGGGAGGCGCCGCGGAGCTGCTCCCGGGGCTTGCCCCGATCTTCCTGCCCGCAGAGCTCGGGCACCGGCCGACGGTCCCCGCGGGTCACGGCTTCCGTACGGCCGGCCACACGGATGACCCTGGGTCCAAACAGGAGGTGCCGGGCACGCTTGGGGGAAAGCCGGCGTCCAGGGGAGTCCACCGACGCTGCCTCCTGCCGCCGCGGCCGCCGCGCGCACCGGCCGCACAGCAGAAGCGCCCACGACCCCTCACCGGCCCCGCCCCGGCCCGCCAGGCCCCGCCCCACCTGCCAGGCCCCGCCCACCGCAGCTCCCTGGAGGGCCCCACCCTCGTCCCCGGCACGTGACGGCGTAGGACGTCCTGACAGCCCTCAGTCGCCATCTTGGTGAGGTCTGGTCATGACCTTCTCCTGGGATCTAACCCCAGGTGGAAAGAGGGTGTGGCCAAATATGACGCCTACGTAAATTCTCCGTAGCTAGACAACATGAAGCTATACCAAGTAAGCCCAGCTACAGTTCAGTCAGCCAGCTTTTAACAACAACAACAACAACAAAAAAAATTACAGTAAGCTGGCAGGTAGCCAATCGTATTCTAGTGAGGAAGGCTTCGGCAAGGCTATTTATAGAAGTTGAGACTTGAAGGCTAGGAATTTTCTGGGGCTTTTTTTAAAAAATAAATATTTGCAGTAGACAATAAAACATCTTTCCCTTAGTCAAACTTCAGTAAGAGTGGAAGGAAAGAAACACAGGGCTGCTGAATGTAAGAGGCACTTCAAGTGGCCTGTATGACTGGATAAAGGAAGTAAATAGTCTAGGATCGTTGGGGTGATTTGCAAGAACTGCAAGAATAGATCACAAGATCTTGACGAAGAGTTTGGATGGCGCTCTGTGGTCAACGGAAGACTCTTGGAGTCATTAAGTAGGAGAGTAACATTCTAGTGCTTGGAAAAGCCACTCTTGGAGAAAGTTGCAAATTCTGCTACAGGACATATGACTGGATGAGAGTTGAGTAGGCGGGAAGTTCATGAGATCTTCCAGGTGAATAGCCCAGGAAAGTAACAATGCACGTGAGGGGAAAGAGAACGCATTAATAATAACAGAAAAGGACAGGGATGGAGGGATGACAGAGAACAAATGAATGGCTCCAAGAGTTATACTTCTTTTCATGCTGCTAACCAAGACAGCAAAGACAGGCTGAGAAATGGGTGTGCTTGTGGGCCTGGGAAACATCCAGGTTAAGGCTAAGATTCCTCAATAAGACCTCACATTATATCCATGTCTGCTTTTAAAGATATCCTCAAGTCATTCCACCCCACGAGTTTGTCACTTAAAATTCAGTGCATCAAAATAAACACATAATCTCTACCTGTCCTGTCATTGGCCCAAACATTCTCCACATATATTCTTCAGCTCAATCTAGGAATCACCATAAATGCCTCTACCACTATATGTAAGTCTCTCTTGAAATACCCATAATTTATTTCCCTTAATCGATAACAGCTAGCATACAACTCAAAAATCATCTCATTTCTGATTATTTATCTGGTTACAATGTCATCCACCTCTTTACATTAATCCATTCAGAGGTTCTGTGGGAGTAGCTAATGTGTGCCAGGAACCATTCTAGCCCCAGAAAGACAGCTCAAGTGGCAAGAGACCTAACCATGCTCTCAGGAGTTAAGAACAACGGGAATGTCACAAATACCATAATGGGACATATGTGACTCTGTATTATGTACTAGTAGATGAATCTGGCCAGTCATTTAATGAAGAAAGATTTTTCCTAGAAAATGATTGAAGTCTGAATAGCATTGCCTAGGGGAAGAATGTTCTGTGTAGCAAATGACCATTTGATGGGAAGGAGAGGCAAGTATGAGGAACGAAAAGAAACGTAGTGTAGAATAAAGAGGAAATAATCAAGTTTTTTTTTTTTTAATACACTGTGCTTGGAGCAGATTAAAGAGAGAGAGGCAGTGAGGAGCCAATGGAGGCAGGGTTCCTCGGGAAACGGATTCAGCATGCAGCCAAGAGGTGACAATTGTTGATTCCACAGTGGTGATGGGAAATTTTAACAGGTTTTATAGACACTTGGAGATATTTTAAGAGAGGATATATGGTCATGAGAGAAAAGAATGGATTAAGAAAACAAAAGCTGGGCTGGGGGTATTACTCAGTGTTTAAAGGTACATTCTCACAAAGCCTGACAGCCTGGGTTCCATTACCCAGTATCTATGTAAAGCCAGATGCCAGATGCGCTAACTGGTGAGTGTGTCTGGAGTTTGTTTACAGCAGTAACAGGTCCTGGTGTGTGTGCACACACAGACACACAGACACACTCTCCCTCCCTCTCTTCTTCCCTCTTCAAAAATGAGTACATAATAAATGTGTTTTTTTTTTTTTTAAATAAGACAAAAGACAACAAATTCTGGTAAGAATGTAAGGAAAGAGAAACCCTTACTCCTTGCTGGTGGAACCATAAACTGATGTAGCTACAATGAAATCTAGATTGGGAGAATTTAACTTCAATCCAAAATATATAATTTGTTTCCCTAAACTGTATTAATTCACGACTCAAAAAATCAGTATACATATTTCCTGTTTGACTCCATCGCTGAAGACTCTAACCCAAAGATGACTTTCTAGGCAATTTTTAAATACTTAATGCTCTCTTCACTTGTTTGGATATACAACAATGTCACAGTCAGAAGCCCCAAACAAGAAATAGACAGGTGTGGAAGAATTCTGTAAATATATTTTAGGGTGATTCTGCTGTTACCCTGATTCTGATATTGACAAGGGACCAACACTAAATCACTGGAACCACTTGTTATTAGCCAGCAAACAAACTCAACATGCATTTTATTTTTTTGAGGTAGAATCTCACTCTATACTAGGCTGACCTGGAATTCACTCTGTAGTTCCAATTTGACCTTGAACTCACAGGGATCCATCTACCTCTGCCTCCCTAGTGCTGGGATTAAAGGCAAGAACCACCATACCCAGCTAGAATACATTTACTTTTAAGAGAGAAAAGTATTAATTTGTTTTATAAGTTTGAGGAAATGTAAATTATCATGAAATTTTTTTGTTTGTTTGTTTTTTCGAGATAGGGTCTCACTCGAGCCTAGGCTGACCTGGAATTCACTATGTAGTCTCAGGATGGCCTTGAACTCATGGAGATCCTCCTACCTCTGCCTCCTGAGTGCTGGGATTAAAGGCATGCGCCACCATGCCCGGCTAATCATAAAATTATGAACTAAATATTATAATTTAAGTTTGTTCATCTTAAAAGACTAACACAGTCTCATACATATTAAAGCCCTAAGCAATGTAAACCACTTAACTTGGATTTAATCAGTCTTGTAGACAGTGGTTGGTCATATAAATTATGTGATTATTGCTGGGACAAAATACCTAACGAGAAGCAGCATAGGGAAGCTGGTATCACATGATCACATCAGCAGGGAGGAAGGGGAGAGAGGGAGAGAGAGAGAGAGAGAGAGAGAGAGAGAGAGAGAGAGAGAATTGCAGCAGGGCCTGAAGTAATACCTCAAGGCCTGCCTGCCCTCTATAATGTGCTTATCCAGGGCCCCAGTTCATAAACATTCCACAACCTTTCCAAATCGTGCCCCTTTGCTGGGCACCAAGTGTTCAAACCCATGAGTCTATGAGGTAGGGGATAAGAGGGGATTATATCAAGCCACCCCAGTGGCCTCAACATTTGTTGCATATTGTAATTACCTGGAAACTTGAAAAAATATTAAGGTATAGGCTCCCTTTCAGAGATTTTGACTGAATATATTTGGGTTTTGCCATGGAATTAGAGCTCAGGGTGATAGTGCAGTAGTGGTATGTTTGAGAGGGTCTTTATTCTCCGGAAATGTATGACATAGCCTTTAGGTGGCAATAAATGTCCTTTAGTTGTGAAGGGCACATTTGTTGTATTCTTTCAACTTTTCCATCTGTTGAAAATTTTCAGAAAATTTAAAGAAAATAAAAACAAAAGCAAATAACATTTATTTTCCAGTTTAAGATTCACTTACAGTAACGATATAAAGCTTGGTAGCTGTTTCATTGTGAGGTAAGGTCAGGATTGATCTTTGGTCAGCTTTCTCTTAAGACAAGGCTGTGAAATTTGGGCTGACTTCTTACATAGGAAACAAATAGAAGGTAAATAAGAATCCTCAAATGAAGCATCTATCCTTCTTCAGTTAGAAAGCAGAGTTGGAAAACCAAGCACTCATTTTGAAAAACCTGTTCAGTAAAGAATACATGGCTAGTTGCTTGCATAATTTGAGAACTTCACCCAGTGATGTCAACCACAAATTATTCATATATTTTAATCTATCTATCTATCTATCTATCTATCTATCTATCTATCTATCTATCTATCTACTAAAATGTTGGTAGTTATTAAAATGAATACTTTTTCATCAGCTCTTATACTTTGGAAATTACTCCCCTTTTTGTACATATTCACTTTGTACAAGACTTTATAATTATTTCCCAGTCAGGATTTACACATGTAAAATAATAGATTTATTTTAACCTTTCAGAGAAAACTGCTATAAAAAATAGGTGTTAAAAGGCATCTAAAAAAAATCTGCCATTACCTGACTGGTAAGTTAATGATGATAAAGAGAACTGGTTACATATTTAATCAAAGGGATGTAGCTAAGGGTGGAGCGTCCTATAAAACACCATGTTCTCCACCCTTCCCTCCAAAGCAAACTGTAGAATTTCCCTTGTTAAACTTTACATTTTAAACTTGAGCTGAGTGTCTTCCCTACGTAAATAAACATGAATGGAAATCTTGTCTGTCTTTACAGACCCTTTCTGATGGAAATGAGTTAGAAGGATTTGATTTACTCTCAGCTCTCTGAAACAAACAAACAAACAAATCTCTGCTATTCTTTCAGTCTCTGCTTTGAGTTGAATCCCTTCAGATGATTTGAGTCTATTTAAAAAGAATTACAGACTGTTAGAGCTGATAAATACCTATAGCCATGTAGCAGGCTACAAAATAAACACACAGAAATCAGAAGCCTTCCTATATGCTAATAACAAACACACAGAGGATGAAATCAGAGAAGCACTCCCATTCACAATTGCATCAAAAATAAACAAATAGGGCTGGAGAGATGGCTTAGTGGTTAAGCGCTTGCCTGTGAAGCCTAAGGACCCCGGTTCGAGGCTTGGTTCCCCAGGTCCCACGTTAGCCAGATGCACAAGGGGCCACACGCGTCTGGAGTTTGTTTGTAGAGGCTGGAAGCCCTGGCGCGCCCATTCTCTCTCTCTCCCTCTACCTGTCTTTCTCTCTGTGTCTGTTGCTCTCAAAAAAGTAAAAATTAAAAAATTAAAAAAAATAAAATAAACAAATAAATAAATAAAAATAAATTACCTTGGAATAAACCCTAACCAAGGAAGTGAAAGAACTCTACAGTGAAAACTTTAAACACTCAAGCGAGAAACTGCAGAAGACACTAGGAAATAGAAAGACATCCCTTGTTCTTGGATTGGATGAATCAATATTGTGAAAATGACAATCTTAACAAAAGCAATATATATATTTATTGCAACCTGCATCAAAATTCCAATGGCATTCTTCATAGTAATAGCAAAAACAATCCCCACATTCATCTGGCAGCACAAAAAAACTCAAATATCTAAAACAATTTTGAGCAACAAAAATAGGTCTGGTGGTATCACCATACCTAATTTTAACCTATATTACAGAGCCATAGTGACAAAAACAGTATGGTACTGGCACAAAAACAGACATGTAAATCAATGGAACAGAATAGAGGACCTAGATGTAAGTCCAGATAGCTACAGCCACCTGATATTCAACAAAAATGCCAAAAATACTCATTGGAGAAAAGACAGTCTTTTTAGCAAATGGTGATGAGAAAACTGGATATCTATATGTAGAAGGATGAAATAGATCCTTATCTCTCTTCAGGTATGAGAATTAAGTCCAAATGGATCAAAGACCTTAACATCAGACCTGAAACTCTGAAACTGCTAAAGGAAAAAGTAGGGGAAACCCTTCAACATATTGGTATTGGCAAAGACTTTTTGAATATAACCCCAATTGCTCAGGAAATAAAACCACAGATTAACCACTGGGACCTCATGAAATTACAAAGCTTTTGTACAGCAAAAGACACTGTGAATAGACACTCTAATTGGACTGGAGGCCCACTCCATGGGAGGGAATACATCCCTGATGCTGAAAACCTACAACAGGGGGTAGTCATGAGCCCTAGAGTTGTAATATCTGCTGGTGTCTGGCTAAATGTATATACTATACTCACCACACTGCCCAGTAAGCACTTCTTTTAATGTTGATACCCATATATTAATGCTAATCTCACTTTTGTCAAGAGAAGCTTCTCTTTTCAGATGGCAGTGACCTTGGGATGACTCAGATGGCCCTGAGAAGTGACAGAGGGGTGTTCAGCACTGAAATATCTCTATCACAGCTTCCTAGGCTGTGGAAGAGGTGGTGGAAAGAATGTAAGAGCCAAAGGAAAGGTAGGACTCCTTACAATGTGGTCCTCTAAACACAAAAAAGGCTGGATATCCATGACTTTGCAGTGCCTGACACTACACAAGACCACCATAGTAGGAGGAAAAGATAATGACATCAAAATAAAAGAGAGACTGGTTGAGAGTGAGAGGGGATATGGAGAGTGGAAATTCAAAGGGGAAAGTGTGGGGGGGGGACAGAGAATTAACATGGGATATTGTCTAAAATTATAGAAGTTGTCAATTAAAATAAACAAATAATTTAAAAAAAAGAATCATAGGGCTGGGTATCTCAGTAGGCAGAGAGCAGTCTCCATGCACAAGGCCCTGGGTTCAAGCTCCAGCATCACAAATAAATGAATAAACAAACATAATATGCAAATTTCCCTCAGCACAAAGCATGTAAATCAAACAGTTATATTACACTGATACTTAAAGAAACCCCAAGTACCTATCAAACCTCGGAAACTAAGGTATTAAAATATTTACTTTTCAAAAATTTCATGGTTTCTTCTTACATTATTTGTCTAAGTAATATATATATATATATATATATATATATATATATATATATATATATATGAAAAATATTTATATGCTTCTTAAGGTCAATAACCACTTGTAGGGGGAAGTAAATACACCCTTCTATTAACTTTTTAAATTTTTAAAAAAATATTTTATTTATTTATTAGACAGAGAAAGGGGCAGCTATAGAGAGAAAATGGGTGTGCCAGAGCTTCTAGCCACTGCAGATGAACTCCAGACGTATGCGCCACCTTGTGGATCTGGCTTATGTGCGTCCTGGGAATCGATTCTGGGTTCTTTGGCTTTGCTGGCAAGTGCCTTAACGGCTAAGCCATCACTTCAGCCCCCTTCTATTAACTTCTGTTAAAACATGAATATGGTACTGGAGAGACGGCTTAATGGTTAAGGCACTTGCCTTCAAAGCCACAGGATGCAGGTTCAATTCCCCAGGACCTACATAAGCCAGATGCACAAGCTGGTGCATGTGTCTGGAGTTCATTTGCAGTGGCTGGCTATCCTGACATGCCAATCCTCTCTCTGCCTCATTCTCTCTTTCTCCCAAATAAATAAAAATATTTTAAAAATTGATATGGGGCTGGAGAGATGGCTTAGTGGTTAAGCGCTTGCCTGTGAAGCCTAAGGACCCCGGTTCGAGGCTCGGTTCCCCAGGTCCCACGTTAGCCAGATGCACAAGGGGGCGCACGCGTCTGGAGTTCGTTTGCAGAGGCTGGAAGCCCTGGCGCGCCCATTCTCTCTCTCTCCCTCTATCTGTCTTTCTCTCTGTGTCTGACGCTCTCAAAAAAAAAAAAAAATTGATATGCATCCTGCCATGGTGGTTTAACTAATTGTATATGAAAATATGAGAAAGATGTATGATGCAAACTTTGACTCCTTTCAGTTACTTTTGAAGAGCTCAGACTCAAATACTAACCAGCAAAACTGCTTTAACAAAGTGAGAAACATGGAAGATAGTATTAAATTACACACCTCATCAAATCATTTCTTTAAAATATAGCATTTGTCTATATGGGATTTCCCCAATCATCTATAAATATGACCTACATGAAATGTTAATAATGTAAATGGCCTCAGATAAATCAGATTGTACTTAAAAAGATAGTTGGAAGCCAGGCATGGTAGTGTATGCCCTTAATCCCAGCACTTGGAAGGCAGAAACAGGAAGATCACTGTGAGTTTTAGGCCACCCTGAGACTACACAGTGGAATGCAGGTCAGTCTGGGTTAGAGTGAGACGTTACTTAAAAAAAAAAAAAAGAAGAAGAAAAGAAAAGAAAAGAAAGAAAGTCTGCTCAAAGTCAAAATATCAGCCAGTTATAAACTGAACTAAGCTGTGTTTTTTAGGCACAAGGCTTTCAGTCTTCATTGTTGCCGTTATATCAGTCAATCTAAAGAAGGTTTCTGGCTGTTAATGAAATCAGACTTAATAGCTGTAGCCTAATTGCTCTTTCCTCATCTTTTAATGTTCTCTCAATGAAAAAATTATATCTATATATCAGTACTGAAAGTGAAATATGAGACTGTTTTAAACTAAACAGTCTATGTCATAACATCTTAAGGGGCAAGTCTCTTAGTGACATCTTGTTTAAACTTTGTTGGAAAACTACAATTTTTTAAGTGACAGAGTAATAATGGCTAACTTGGCAATAAGCAATAGCATTGATTTAGTTAAGCCAGTAATTTCTGAGTTCTATATTTCTCATTTCCATGCGTTGATCCTCAGACAAACAAACAAGTGGCAAATAGATTGCACCATAGTATTCACTTTTTAAAAATTTTCTGCACTTTTTTTTAACATATAATAAAAATAAAACAAATATAGGAAGAAAGGAATGTGAAATGTTGTAAGTTTTCAATTAGCTCTAAATTACAATACTCTAAATCTCATTGTTTTGCCTGAAGAGCAAGGGAAAATATTGAAGTATGTCAGATCACCTTATGACATGTTTTTAAAAGAAAATGCATATACAAATATATATAATCATAAAAATAAAATCATATATACATACATATATATATATATACCTATAAATTATCATAAAGTTGCTTTTTGTTTTTGTGGAATTAGAGCTATGATAATTTATTATAAGATGATATGTATTTTAAAAGACACTTTGTTTATAAATCTAGACAGATGTGTGTATAATAATTTACATTGTTATTTTAAAGTATAGACTAGAAATCTTTGAACTTAGAGCATTGAAAATGCATGTGAAATTGTATCCCCTAAGTTACTTTAAAACACAGCTGAAAAGAAAGCTAGGATGTAATTGAACATAAATGAGATGTCAAAGATTCATTTAAATATTACATTTTATCTAAATATTTTCTTTGCGTATGTGTTTTCTTATTTTAACACTAAGGTGTAAGTCCTGAAACAATAGTTTTTAAAACTTTATCTTAGGGTCTGGGGTGACAAGCACAAGGGTCTGAGGGGGTCTGAGACCTTCACCTGGGTTCAGTTCCCTGGCACCTGTGAAAGCAGCTTGGCATGGGCAAACATATCTCTAACCCCAGTCTTTAGAGAAGAGAGCCCGGAGAATTGTTGTGGCTTGTGAAAATGGTGAGCTCCAGAGTCAGTGAGACCGTGGCTCAAGGAAACTTGTGGATGACTGATGTAGGGGAGCACCTAACATTCACCTCTGGCCTGTGTACACATGTCCATGGTACATGTGCATCACTATACACACACACATACACCACACACACACACACACACACACACACACACACACACGACACATTACACACACACACCACCACACATACACCATACAGATGCATGCTCACGCACAGAAAAATAAAACATGAGGACCTTACATGGTATTTTTTCTTATATATGATTGTTATCAAATCTTTCTTTTTAAATCTTTTTTTTCTGTATGTAGTTAGCAGAAAGCACAAATTAAAGAAAGGGTTAAAAATGTTAGCATCTGGTACCTTTGGCCAGCAGAGAGAAAGCCACGAATGCAGTCTCTAATAATGTTCTTTCCCCCTTCAATAAGGAGGTTTGTGTTGTGCTGACATTAAATGGATTAAGCAGCAAGCCTGCTGAGAAAAATACTCAAAGGTATTAAACCCGCGCAGTGTTGGTTTAACTGTAAGTACTGTAAAATAAGATTAAGTCCGAGTTTGGAAGACGAACTAGGTTTGACATAAGACTAAAAGGTAACAATATTCACAGATGCCTAGATTAATGCTTCATTGAAAAATATAATTAGCACAAGATTTGAAAGTATGTCTCCTTTGGCAGACGTCTCCCCAGTAACCAGTGCCGCAGACTGATGGAGCGGAAGGAGCGCTGGGCATGGGGCCAGCATCTTGGAGTTCAAGCTTGTGGCTCTAGCATTCACCAGTTCCCCTGACCTGGGATAAGAAATGTCCAAAATCCCTGAATGTTAGGATGATAAAGAAGGGCAATTTAAAACCACTCTCACTTCATTATAGAATGCAGTTCTGTACCTCAGAGGCCAGAAGGTTAAAAACTGAATTTCCAGAGTTTCATACCATTAAAGTTTCAAATGCAAATTAAGTTCAGTCAGTTAGAAGCATCTGTCAAGATCTTGAGGCAGAAGTGATGTTGACACCTGTCTTGCTCTCTGTGAAGTGACACTGTAGGAGCAAGAGTACTTTATGACAGGTTCCAGCATCCAATTCCTGATTGTACCCATTCCAGAGGCTTTTGGGTGACAGGTCTGGTGGCAGCTCCTTGAGCCCTTTGTTCTAGGTATTGTGACACTTTTTATTTTTTTCTGTTAATTCAGTAATAACTTTGGCTCTCATCACCTTATTGATTGAAGCAGAAGCAAACCCCTTCCAGCCAAGTCAGTACTATCTGGAGACATTTTTGGATGTCCAGCCTAGAGCCTTTATCTCTAGCCTTTCCAATTACGCTGTAAGCCTTTAATTCCTTGAGCAAATCTCTGTCTGCTTAACATACCTGCAGCTTACTCTGCTTCCTACTGAACTCTAATTGACACACATATGCAAATTTCATCCTTTACTTACAAGAGGAACAAACAAGCATGTTTAATGAAGTTTCCTCTTGTGAAAAGATGGGTAGGCACACCTCATACAACAAGTAGCTGCCAAATCACCTCATGGCATCCTGTCACTATTTTTACTCAGATTATACAATAATATCCAAGTGCCCATCTCTGAAAAATAATGCAACAGAAATGATTTCATTTTCAAAAGTACCCAGATATGAAAAAGTTTCTGCTCCCAACAATGCCTACAAGACTGTAGGGTACAGTCGTAATAGTTATAAGGAAAAGTGATGAGTACTCTGTGTAATTTTCTTAGCTTCTGGATTTGTGTATTGAAGAGAACTAGAGGATGTTTACAGAGTCAGGGCCCAGTGGTTTCTGTATCTATACATATACATATACATATACATATACATATACATATACATATACATATACATATACATATACATACACATATACATATACATATATTAAACAAGAATGTCTCCTGGGGAGGAGAAACCAATGGGATGAGCGCTTTTAGAAGCAGGAGAACAGATTCATTACAAGTCTAATGGCACAGAGGAAACCACAGAGCTGAGGGCTGGGCTACAATAGCAGCTACAATGGTCAACAAATCAGGAAATAACTGACTTGGAGAGCAATGGTGCTTTACTGATGGCTGGACTCATGTGCTGGTGAAAGGTAAAGTGGCTGGAGAAATACCTTAATGGTTAAGACATTTACCTGCAAAACCAAAAGACCCAGGTTCAATTTCCCAGGACCCACATAAGCCAGATACGCATAAGACCACAGATCCATCTGGTGTTCATTTGCAGTGGTCGGAGACCATAGTGTGTCCATTCTCTCTCTCAAATAAATAAATAAGAAATATTTTTTGAAAAGGAGATTATATTACCTAATAAAAGGGATGGTAGTAGAGAGCAGAATAAACTGTGTCCAGTTTCTAAATTTCAGTGTATGTGGAGTGATGCCAACTCATGCCCACTTGTAGAATTAGCCACAGTACTTCCAATTATCAGCACCACAGAAAACTGAAATCAATGATAGTAAAATATAGAATTAAAGTAAATCTATCCAATTCAGTGGGTGTGGTGGCACACGCCTTTAATCCCAGCACTTGTGAGGCAGAGGTAGGAGATCCACTGTGAATTCAAGGCCAGCCTGAAACTACATAGTGAACAGCAGATCATTCTGGGCTAGAGCATGACCCTACCTCAAAGAAAAATCAATTTAATTCAATTATTGCAAATGTAAACTACAATCTCATAGACATTGTTGGCAACCAAAACCTTTTAATACCTGGACACTTTTTCCTTTCATTTTAAGGGTTTTGAGTTCCAATAATATTATAAACATTTCAAATATCTAATATGACTTCATGTCCTATGAAACTGAATTGGGTTGTTTTTAGAACAGTGAGTCAAATTCAGAGAATAATGATATTGTGCTCTATATATCCAGCCAGGTCTTTGTCTTGGTAAGAATATAGACATATCTATAAGCTTGAGTATTCCAAGACAGACAGAAACAATTAGGTTAGAAACTAAAGTCACCTGGAAACTGTTTTTGTTCACACTTGTTACTATTTTCTTTTTAAAAACAATGCCTCAATTTATTTCCTTCAATTTTGCCTCCTATGATTTTTTTTTCTCTGCTTCTTTTTTCTTCTTCAATTGTTCTTCTCATGAGCTTCCTATCTTCTACCATTCCTCCTTCCTCTCTTCCCCTCCCTATCTTCTCTTTCTTCCTCTCTCTATCTTTCCCCAGTGGTCTGAATAAAAAATAAAACTGAAAACTGAGAAGAAACAAATAGTTTTAGGAGATGATTTGTGATGTCATTATTCTTATTTTTCCCACTTTTAATTCATCTAAAACTTTGTGAACCACTTTGTGGTTGTGACTTTCTTTGAACTTTAGACTTCACCATTATCCAAATAAATGGCATTCATTAACTGTGTTTCTTCACCATTAACTCTTCATTAATCCTTCAAATTAATATTCTTGAGAAAGATCCAATCCTTAGAAATCCCATAACTTAGGGAATTAGGATGTCCTAAGGCTGTTGTACCTCACTGTTAACCCCGATAATATATGCTGTTTGCTTGTCACCTAAACAAAGCAAATATTCAATTCTCCTTTGGAAGAAGACATTTATATATTTAGTCCAGCATATGCAATTTTCAGGAATGCAGAACTACTAGCTGCATATATTTCTTGTGATGTAAGGTGACCTTGACAATATACAGTAGAAAATTTTCAATTAAATCCTCACTGATACATATTGGAACTGTAATAAAAAAAAATATCATAGGATAGCATAATTTAGCAAAACATTTTCCTGCAAATAAGGGTTCCATGAATGATGATATGAAAATCTGATATTATTAATGTGGTTGCAACCTATTTTAATATGTCATGTGACATGTGGTAACTGACATATTAACAGTGATTCAGTGATTTTGTGTGTGTGTGTGTGGGGGGTAACCCTGGCTTCACATTTTACGTTTTAAAAGCTCATTCATGTCTTAATATGCCCTAGTATTTCTTTATTTTACATGACTGAATATTTATTTCGGTGGCTATCCCACATTTTGTTTATTGATTCATCAGTTAATAAAGAATGAGATAGATAGTTCAGCCATAAACATTCACTCACATGCCTTCTTTTGTGGATGTTTTTAGGGTTTGAATGTGAAATGTCCCCTATAGACTTATGTGTTTGAACACATGGTAGCCAGCTGGTGGCGCTGTTTGGAGTTTTTTATTTTTATTTTTAATTTTTGCACAACACTGAAGTGATACAGCCTGGTTGGTCTCAGTAGGTCGTTGGGGTTGGCCTCATGGGTTACAGTCTGGTGAGGTTCCAGCCTATGTCTCTCTGCTTCCTGGCTGCCTGTGACCAACTGCAAGCTTTCCCACCAAGGCCAGTGCCCAGGCCTCCGTCACTATGAAGCTGTGTGCAAAAATAAATCTTTCTTCCTCAAAGTGGCTTCTTGTCAGGTATTTGGTCAATGATAAGGAAACTACATTTTTCAGTTCTTGTAAGTATACATTTATGAGTGAAATTGTTCATTTATATAGCAACTATGTTTTTCTTTTTGAGGATCTGCTGAACTCCTAGGTGCCAGGAAAGACTTCAATTTTTCTGTATCCCTGCCCCAAACGATTAGTGGTGTCCGTGCTTATTATAGCCATTCAATGACCATGAAGGGATATTTTATTATGATCTTTTTGGTTATTTTATTATTGAGTTGAAAAAGTTTTTATTATTTGTTCTGGGTACTAGACTTTCTTTTTTGTTTCCCGAGGTAGGGTCTCAATGTAGTCCAGGCTGACCTGGAATTCACTGTATGGCCTCAGGGCGGCCTCAAACTCACAGCGATCCTCCTACCTCTGCCTCCCAAATGCTGGGATTAAAGGTATGTGCCACCACACCCAGTTTTATACTAGACTTTTATACACGTGATTATAAACATTTTTCTTTCATTTGTGGCTATCATTTCACTTTTCTGGGAGGTGGTTTCATGGCCCAGGCTAACCTGGAATTCACCACATAGCTTCAGGGTGGCCTCGAACTCACAGTGATCCTCCTACCTCTGCCTCCCGGGTGCTGGGATTAAAGATGTGCACCACCATGCCCAGTTTTGTTTGTTTGTTTGTTTGTTTTTTGAGGTAAGATCTCACTCTAGCCCAGACTGACCTGGAATTCACTATGTAGTCTCAGGGTGGCCTCAAACTCCTGATGATCCTTCTACCTCTGCCTCCTGAGTGCTGGGATTAAAGGTGTGCGCCACCACGCCTACAATGAACTTCATGTACCATCTTGTGTTTCTGGCTTATGTGGGTCCTGGGGAATCAAACCTTGGTCCGTGGGCTTTGCAGGCAAGTGCCTTAACTGCTAAGCCATCTCTCCCGTCCCCCCCCTTTATATTATCTTTTGGTCCAGTTTTTGTTTGTTTGTTTGTTTACTTGTGCTTATAGTGTCATATGTAGAAAACCATGTTAAATCAGAGATCCTCAAGATTTGTCAGTATATCTTCTAAGAGTTTTGTAGTTATAAACATATTTAGATAGTTTATCCACATTGTGTTAATTCTTGTAATGTTGTTTGAGGTAATAATCTAGCTTTATCCTTTTGTATCTGGATATCACAACACCTTTGTTGAAAACAACAATCTTTCTTACTCTCTTATTGAAGTGCTTTGGGACACCCCCTCCAATATTAACCATTGTCACAAATCTTTTTCAACAGATTGTCACTGGCTTTCTCAAACCTCTTCCAAGTCCTGCCTTGCCTTTTGTTATGACTTTTTAAATAATCTCATTACTTGCAAAAAGTAATTCTTCACCAAGCAAACAAGCTAAACTCTCTCCTTTTCCCTCATCTCTTTATGCTCTCCAATTTGGCAGATTTCTATCTCTGTAGACTACCCCCCCCCCATACACAAACACTAACTTCCTGATTTTATAAAATGTCTTGTCCACATTCATTTCTCCTTGGGTTGCAGTATTACCAAGTAGATGATGATAATGATGATGATGTCGCCCAGGTTTTGCTTTCATGAAATGACATCAGCAGACAGCCCCCATTTTATCTGAATGAGGATAGAGAAACTTCTTTTTGCTCAGCTTATGGTTCCTTGAAACAGGAGTACCTTCAAAATAATGCTCTTGGCTTCACCTTTTTCTCTGTCCTCTTAAGGAAATGGGGAAAACAAGTTACAAGACAATGTGTGACATCCACTGTTCTGTGTTCTCCACTGGATGAATAGGAAATCCTCTCCTTTTATCTTTACTGTAGCCCCAGATCTGGGAGAAACTTCATTTCCCAGGAAGTCTGTTCTGCAGCATCAAACTTTGGCTCATTGTTGTGTTAGAAGCAAGCTGGGGAAGAGAGTTTGCAAGCTATTTTGCTGAAGATAAATTCACTTCTCTGGTGGATTCATTGGTTTACACTCACTATGCTCTGAACACAAGAAGGAATTTAGAGTTTTATACCCCTTATAAAGCTAATAATTTTTACATACTGAAAAATTAGCTCAAATACCATTTGCTCTGTGGATCTTTCCCCAAGCAAATAGATGAAAATTCCTCTTTTCATCTTGAGTTACAAGAGTACAGATAGAAATCACTGGCCGGGCACTCAGCATGCAGACATATCTTATCCCTGAGAACTCCTCTTGTATCTCAGAAACTAAGAAGCAGGGAAACAGAACATTTTTTTCAGCATTTTCTCTGTGTATAATTTTTTCAAAAATAAACACATTGGGAAAGTAAGCCTCCAAAGTAAAAATAAAAGGTATGAAATAAAGATATTAAAATCCATAAAGGATAGTTTGATTACTGGAAACTGGATGCCTATATCGTTTAGACTCTATTTGCATTTTATGAGGCCACACTTCAATGTTATTCCGTGGACTTTAATGAGAGATGGTTTGGAAACAGATGTAAGTTGCTATGTAACTTCAGTTTTCTAAGCATTTTTTTTTTTATTCTCCAGACAATAGAGACTCTGAGAACTCTGAACCAGACAAAACACATAGTGTTTCTGCTTCTGAATTCTACCAATCTTCAAATTAGATGGATCAATGATCAGATTAGAAACAAAACAGCAACTAAATTACAGACTACATGATCAGTCTATAGGCTGAGCATCCCAATGTTAGAAACAAAGGAATTTGGTGGTGATGGGTTGCTTGGGGGCTAAGAAGTGCCCAAGTCCTGGATACTTGCCATTATTCTTACGGAATTTGTTGTTCTAAATAATTAAAGTGAAGGTTCTGTGATGTTTGACCTGGTCCTTGGTGACACCTATGAAAACTGCATAGCTGAGGTCTGTGCCTGGTACGTTTTCTTATGCCAGATTTCTTCATATAACTTTCTGCCCTCTTTCTGCTTTGTGTTGTTTCAGGTTACTATATCTGAGCTAGCAGTGCAAAGTACTTCAAATCTATTAAGCTGATTGCAGACACATTAACCAGTTACTTAGTCTCACTTTGATTCCAATAGACTCAGTTAAAGTTTCCCCCAGTAGTTGAAGACTTTCCTTGTCTTCTACTCCAGCTCTCCATAAGGCACTTATTCAGAGACAACTGGAGAATGATGTAAATTTGGCAAACCTCTGTTATCTCTAACAGTCTCGGGGAAATTCTCAAATCAGAAATAAAAATAGGTAAATCTAAATATAAAAATAAAGGAAGGGGCAGGAGAGATAGCTCTGGGCTTAAAGTTGCTTGCTTGCAAAGCCTGATGGCCAGACACTTAAAATGGCACATGTGTATGGAGTTCATTTGCAGCAACAAGAGTCCATCATGGCACACCCATACTCTCTCTCTATCTCAAGTAAATAGATAAAATCATTTTAAAAATAAATAACCCATTTGGCAAAACACTAAATGGGGACTGGGAATATGCAGAACAAAATTAAAGAAAATTGTACCTTTAAAATATTTATATATACACATACATATGTATATGCATATATTGAGAAAAACATTTGCTCATACCAGTTCCCATATCCCGCCCCCCCAAAAAAGAACAGATGACACGTATAGCGTGACTCTAATGAAGGATGACAGATACATCTATTTAAGATTATCTGAGAGTGTGACTCCCAGACAGCTGGGAAAAGCTTTGGTGGAACAGATGCTAAACACAGTAGTTGCTTTCTCCATATTTATAACAATTGGCAATAGCTTGTATAGAGAAGCATGAGCATGCTCGCCTCGGCAGCACATGTACTAAAATTGGAACGCGCAGCATGAACTCAGGAATCTGGCTGACACGTCTCTGCGCTGGATGTGTAAAGGGAACATAAGCGATATTAAAGTGGGTAAATGTCAACCTGAATTTTTTTTCTGTATGAGAAATAGCTATAATTCCAATTCTCTTTAAAATGACCTATAAATTTGCAGTAGGGACTGATTTAATAGAAGAAAAAATAAATTAGAACTTTATCTTTAATGTTAATGAACATTCAATTCAGTATTATTGTTGTTGTAGGCCTAATACTTGCTAGATATCTAAGGGTCAAAGTATATAGGATAAACAAGATGTTCATATAATATGTAGATCTTCCAAGGGAATATGAATGAAGCAAGGATGGCAGTTTAGACATGATTTAGAATGATCTTTAATTAAACGTAGGCTGATTTTATGACTGGCTCACATGACTTGCTGAAATACTTGTCTACCATCTCTCACAGTCACCACTTTGCCCTCAGCATTTGCCACATTCTCCTCCAACCATTACCAGATGATTTTTTTCTTTGATTTTTGGGGTTTTTTTTTTTGTTGTTGTTTGTTTGTTTGTTCGAGGTAGGTCTCACTCTGACCTAGGCTGACCTGGAATTAACTACGTAATCTCAGGGTAGCCTTGAACTCACAGCGATCCTCCTACCTCTGCCTCCCGAGTGCTGGGATTAAAGATGTGCGCCGCCACCCCTGGCCTAGCAGATGCTTTTGGCCTGCAGAAATTGCTCACTGGTTAGGGTGCTTGCCTGCAAAGCCTAAGGACTCATGTTTGACTCTCCAGACACCATGTAAGCCAGACACACAAAGGTGAGGCAAGTGCCAGGTTGCAACATGCCCACTAGGTGGCAAAAGCATCTGGAGTTCAATTGCAGCCTGGTGCCAGCTCTCTCTCTCCCGCTCTTTCTCTCTCTCTCTTAAAAAAAAAAAAAATGAATAAAGAAGATGTTTCCACTGCCGGCACTTCACTTGTGAAGAACGTTGGACCTGAAAGTTTAAGTAACTGGCAGTACGTTTCAAGCCACACAAAATTCCAGAATCTGCACCCTTAAGGAATTTGTATGAAGACCTCGAAGCAAATTAATAAGTATATTTATGTATCTGTCTGCTCTTCCTCACTGGCGAACATATCGACACCACAGCACTGCATCTTGCATTGTGCAACTGAAGAACAATGCAGTATTTCTAATGCTCAGAGTATTTAGCATAACTCGCATTCTAAGGAGTGTTACTGTATTTCAACTGCCATTACGGGCACATGTAGTCCACTGTAAAATTGTAAGAGAAAGTATTGTCCCAGCTACTTCACAAAAAAAGGGAAGAAGAGATTACTAGATGCACATATAATTTTAAGATTAATCTTCATTTTGTTCTTATTTTAGGATGTGAGAAGTATAACATTTCCATGGTAGTGTGCCGAGTTTCTTTAAACTTCGTAGCTTGAATTGTGCTGCCTTTTGCTAAGAACATCTTTTTCTTTAAATGTATGTATGCACATGCTGTGACAATCTGTGACCTGTTCTCCATCCTGTGATGATTTGTTTATTGAACATCTGTCATACTAGACTGAGTCACAGTGAAAATCAGAGTTGCTGAGAATTAAGAGGCAAAAAAAGTTTAAGAAGTGCACTTCAACATAACGAAACAATTTATAATGTAAAATAGCATGCTGTTACTGTGGTGAGCACTTATAACATGTCAAATAATAAATACTTCGTAAAAATTCAACCACAGTAACAGATCCATGAGGCAGGTGTCATTCTTGGCCACAGCTGTATATATGAGGAAATGAGTCTTAGAGGTGTGAAGTGATTTGATTGTGACCTCACTGCCAACAGGTAGTGGAACATGGCTGGACACTCAGCTGGTGAGTGAATATCACATGGTTCCACAGAATCCACACTTCCCATATGGTCTCATGCCCTTGATGGTTTGGTAACTGCTGTTATGAAGCACAGCCTGGTTCTACCGTCCATAAAATTTTATCCTCAGCAAGCAAAGTACATAGCATCTAATAACAGGAGTTCAACAGTATCTGCCAGATGAATGAATCTGCAAGTCAAAGAATAAATACACTTATGAAACAGCACAGCTTAAAAATTCCAGAGAAAAATACAAGATGACTAACATTCTTCAAGGGTTGCAACACAAATGCCTATTCTCTGACACGATCACCCAAACTTGGCTTTTCAAAGAAGTGGCAGCTAGAAAGTCCACAGGCTTGTGATGTATGGGCATGAAGCTAGCCGCCCTGAGCAGAGTGGCCAAGTGCTCGAGGTTGTTGAAAACTGCAACTCTCTTAGAAAAGCTAGACATGACAACGAGAGATTATGAACTAATACTTCTTAAGGGTTAGGTTGACCTTGGCATCAGGACATTCTTAAATAAATGATCCTTCTGGCGGGCTGTTTTTTCTCCCCAAACTCCTTTATTCCTTGGGGATTTGCTCCCAACCCAAATATGAGCAAACAAAGGATATAACACAGCTGGTGTAGGAAGTGCTGAGCCCACAAACAGCCCCCCACCCCTTGTGTAACCGAGCACAGCCTTGTCTGCATGATGCTCCATTTACAAGTACGAAGCAGGAAGGACCAGCATCTCAGTCAGGTGGAACTGATTACTACTCTTAGAGATGCATCATGTAGTTATTGAGTAAAATATGATCCGGAGGATTTTCTGTACGGACCACTCATAAATTGAAAGCTTGTCTGGAAGGTTAAGCAGGTGACTTGATAGATGAATTAAGGTGAAGAAAACAAGCATAGCAATAAGGTCTTTTGGGTCGGGGGTACTTCTCAGTTGTAGAGCTTGCTAGCATGTGTGAAACTCTGTGTTCAAGCTCTCTAGTATCATAAGAAGATAGAGAAAGAAGGAGGAAGAGGAACAAGACGTTGAAGAGTTCTTTTGCCAGGAAAACCAAATAATAACTATATTTCCATAATTTTTCAAATATATATATTTTAAGTAGGCATAACGTTTCTTATATTTAAAGAATAAAAATTAGAACCATGCAGTATGTTTTAATGATGGGCTGGGAAAAGACAAATTTAATCAGTGTGACAATGAGTTTGATCCTATATGTAAGTGTGGATAAGAGCTCTAAGTGAACAGCTGAAATTACTTTAAAGTGTTCACAGAGGGCTGGAGAGATGGCTGGAGAGTGGTTAAGGTGCTTGCCTGTGAAACATAAGGACCCAGGCTTGATTCCTAGTACCCACACAAGCCAGATACAAATGTTGGTGCATGCATCTGGAGCTCATTGGCAGTGGCTAGAGGCTCCGGTGTGCTCATTCATTCATTCACTCACTCTTTCTCTCCTTTTATAAATGAATAATTAAAATGTTCATAGAGGTCAGGACAAAAGGCCAAGATTTGGGGATCATCAATGATGGTAAGATAATGAAAGCCATCAGTAGAGAAAAGTATTTATTTATTTGCAAGGAGAGAGAAAATGAACACGGGGTGCCAGGACCTCTAGCCACTGCCAATGAACTCCAGATGCATGTGCCACTTTGCACATCTGGCTCTACATGGGTACTGGGGAATCGAACCTGGGTCATTAGGCATTGCAGGCAAGTGCCTTAATCACCGAGTAATCTCTCCAATACCCAGAGATAAATGTACCAAGAGAAGCAAGCAAGGAGTCCAACAACGTTTGACGATGTCCACAGCAATGGAATGAGGAGATGTGGTGTGATCAGATTGATGAGCACAGTTTTTGGTTCCAAATTATGTCAAATGATGAAAGAATTTCAAGTAAGGCAACAGCTAAACTTCTTTCATAGTTCCCAGGGATCAAGAGGGAGGTTAAGAAAAGATATTTGAATTGATCTAGAAGGAACATCCTTGATAGACAGAATGTTGGTCGACTGAAAGTCAAAATGCTAACTGAGCAGTGAGAGGTAAAACTTAGGGAGGAGGTGAACACATACTATTTATTCAAGGGCTTCGGGTATAAAAAGAAGGAAAGGAGTATAATAGTGGGAAATGTTAAGGGCATTAGGTTAACAAAGAAAAAAAAGTACTGCAATGCTAAAGAGGGATCTAATCTTCCTGAATTCTAAACTGCCTCACAGTGAGGTAGGAGCCTCGGGAAGCTCATTAACCCTGAGAGGCCACAGGGTATTATTCTCACTCAGTACAGTAGCCGCAGCATCCGACAACGCCTAGAGGCTATCATTGACAGCACCCGGCAGAGCACTTCCTGTCATACTGGAGAGACTCCCCAGGAAAGAAAGATACTATTACAGGAGAGAGAAGCAGCAGCCTCTGCTTTTCTGCAGAAGTACATATTTGCAAACAATTGTGAATGATCCATTTTAGGATGTAAGCCACTGGGTGACTTTTGTATCATCTCTACACCTCGATTTCTTCATTGTAAAACAGAACGTGGCGTTCATTATCTATAAGAATATTTTTAGCCCTCTAGATAATTGTGTTGCTTCATGTGTGTATATGTAGCTTCTGGAAGTTCCATGTAGTGTTAGTAAAACAGGGGTAACTTAAACTGGTGAAAGCGAGATGCGAGTCTCCTGTAATTGCTAACATGTATGTGAGTAGAGGAAAGTCAAATCTGTGTTTGGAGAAACAGTGTTGGAGGACAACGGAAGGTGTAGCTCAGTGACAGAGCATGTGCCTAGCATGTGTGAGGTCCTGGGTGCAATACTCGGGGCAGAAAAGAATAGAGAGAAAAGTAGTTCTCATGGTCAGTAGGTTAGAAGAGGAAGGTAACGGGCAGCCAAGTGTCCATCTTACTCCTTCTCTAGGAGGGTGGCAGAGAGAGCTCTAAACGGCCCACACGGAAGTGAGGAGGAAGAATGGGGTTTCCTTAACAGGTGATCTCAGTTTTGGAGCTCTTAGAGTATTAACAGAACTTTTACGGAATTCTTTCTGTTCACTACAGAAAATAATCTTGCCCACGAAGCACTGCATAAGGTCTGAGACCCGAAAATCACTTTCTTTTTCTTTCTTTTTTTTTTTTTTTTTGGTTTTTCTAGGTAGGGTCTCACTCTGGCTCAGGCTGACCTGGAATTCACTATGTAGTCTCAGAGTGGCCTCGAACTCACGGCGATCCTCCTACCTCTGCCTCCCAAGTGCTGGGATTAAAGGCGTGCGCCACCACGCCCGGCCGAAAATCACTTTCTGATGCTAGAACTAACCTGGTAATTTCAAATAAATAATTTATTAATTGTTGATTATTTAGTTCATTATCAAGGTTAATAAGACTCTCTTCCCGTACTCTACTAATAGTGCATGGAACTTCCAGGAATCATATGTACATATATGTAAAAGGACAGCATTTAGAGGGCTGAGAAAATGTCATTATAGATCGTCAACTCCAAATTCTTTGTTTCATAATGAAGAAATGGTGGTATAGAGATGATATAAGAATAACCAACGAGCTTAAAAATCCAGAATGAAAACATTAACCATTAACTGCAAATAATTTCTGCCTGATGCTCTCTCTACGTGTTCTCGACATCAGAACAGGTTATGAAATCAGCTGATTGGTTTAATTGATTTCGGGTTCATCACAATTTGCTGATTCCTTCAAAACAGAAGGGAAGTCAGCAACATGGCAGAGAAGGACATGCCATCCTTTCCACCCTCATAGAACAGACCAACACAATGTCCCCCTGCAACAGGAGGACAGATGGCCTCAGGAATCCATGAGGTGGCTGCAGCAGCACGGGGGAGTCACACCAAGGTAGCTTGTGATGGGATGAACTGCTGGGGGGATCCGGGTAGTTGAGCTGAGCTGTCTGACAGCAGGATCTGCCTCTTTCAGCCACTCAGGACATGCCATTCTGATCTCCAGCGGCCAGACTTGCAGAGCACTCTGGTGGCCTTGGCCACTGAGGACTTCCACAGTCAGGAACTCGGACAGCTTGTGTGCTGGAGACCCCTGTGTCCGTCAGCACAGACACTGCTGTCCTGCTTCATGAAGGATACACACTTTTTTTTTCCAGTCCTGAGGTGACTAACAACCATTGACTGTGGACCTTCTAGGAGATGGAGGTACTCTTGTGCCCTCCACCCATCACCCAAGAAGGAGTCACTGCTGCGCTGCTCCAGGGCGGAGGCCCTCACTGCCCACTCCATGCACGTCCTGGACTCTGGAATCGTGCTCCTTCTGCTGGCTGATGGTCATACCGCGCACGTCAGTGCTTCAGACACTGGGCTGGGGACACGGCCCTGGTTCTGCTGGTACCTCAGCCCCAAGGTAGTTTAGCTCTACGTGTATCCACTGCACCAGCACTGGCACACGCGGGTCAGATGACTGGTACAGCAGGAGCACCCCAGACCTCAGGGCAAAAGTAAGTGGGCACAGGCCCAGCTCAGGTTCCCAGTTCCTTTTCCGCTCTTTGATCACCTCCATCTAAGGCACCAGAGTTATTGCCACAGCAGGTAGTTCTGCGCCCTGGAAACAGTTGCTTTATTCAAACCTGGTTGTCTCCTGCACATCTGGTCACTGTATGAAAACCTGCTTTTCAGACTCCAGTTCTGTACCTTGGATAGAAAGTTACTTGAACAGATGAAATGGATTAGTTCTCAAACATGAAACTTATCAACATGGGAGAAACAAAATATCTGAGTAAATCAAAAAGAAAAGAGGGGCTGGAAAGATGGCTTAGTGGTTAGGCACTTGCCTGTGAAGCCTAAGGACCCCGGTTCGAGGCTCCATTCCCCAGGACCCACATTAGCCAGATGCACAAGGGGGCACACGCGTCTGGAGTTCGTTTGCAGTGGCTGGAAGTCCTGGTGCACCCATTCTCTCTCTCTCTCACCCCCCACCCCTGTCTTTCTCTCTGTGTCTGTCTCTCTCAAATAAATAAACAAACAAACAAACAAACAAACAAATAAATAAATAAAAGAAAAGAGACTGAGTAGTTACAAACCTCTCAACAAAGAGCAGAAGCAGTTGACTGTTCTGGAAAGCCCCCCCCCCAAAAAAAAATTACTAAATCATGTATTCACAACAACCATTTACAAACCCTTCCAAAAACTTGAAGGGGAATCACTTCCAATCATACCTCATAAGGCCAATAAATAAGGGTACTTTGAGAAAAGCAATATCTTTGATGAACAAAAATGAAAATTTCTTAGACAAATGTCAAAAACTGAGTTCAACGGCATTTTGAAGAGTTTTTTGTTTATTTTTTATTTATTTATTTGAGAGCAAAACAGAGAGAGAGAGAGAGAGAGAGAGTGAGCGAGTAAGAGAGAGACAGAGAATGGGCACACCAGGGCCTCCAGCCACTGGAAATGAACTCTAGATGCATGAGCCACCTTGTGCATCTGGCTTACGTGGGTCCTGGGGAATCAAGCTTCGGATGGGGGTCCTTAGGCTTCACAGGCAATCACTTAACTGCCAAGCCATCTCTCCAGCCCCCCAATGGCATTTTTAAAAGACAATACATATCATGACTAAGTGGATTTATGGCTATGGTTTTAAGGATGATCTAATAAATACATGCATATTAATAAATGTGATATACCACTTTAATAAAAGGAAGAATAAAAACCATATCATTGTTTCAATAGAAGAAGAAAAGCATTTGACACAATTCAGTATCCTCTCATTATGTCTGAACATATCAGATATTAAAAAAACTATAGGTAAAATATTGTTGGTTTTTTGTTTTTCGAGGTAGGGTCTCACTCTGGTCCAGACTGAACTGGAATTAACTCTGTAGTCTCAAGGTGGCCTTGAACTCACGGCGATCCTTCTACCTCTGCCTCCCGAGTGCTGGGATTAAAGGCGTGCGCCACCACGCCCGGCTAAAATATTTTGATACAATAAAAGTCACATAAGATCAAAGGTGATGCCATACTTAATAGAAAAAACCTGAAAGTACTTCCTTGAAGATGAGGACAGATCAAAAGTGCTTACTCTCACCATTTCTCAACATACCCTGCCTGCTCAAGATGCGCTGGAGGGTGAGTAAAGAGTGGCCTTGGCTTAGCGGTTAAGTGCTTGCCTGTGAAGCCTAAGGACCCTGGTTCGAGGCTCGGTTCCCCAGGTCCCACGTTAGCCAGATGCACAAGGGGGCGCACGCGTCTGGAGTTCGGTTGCAGTGGCTGGAGGCCCTGGCGTGCCCATTCTCTCTCTCTCCCTCTACCTGTCTTTCTCTCTGTGTCTGTCGCTCTCAAATAAATAAATAAATAAAAATATTAAAAAAAAAAAAAAAGAGTGGCCTTGGATCTAGCGCAGCCCTAGAGAGGCCGAGCTACACTTCAGCCGCGGGCCTTGAGTATGGTGGCTGGGAACGGGTCCCCTGCTTGTTGTTCTAGACGCTGTCTTCCAGGAGTGGATTCCACTGTGCATACATAGCAGACTTAAGCCAAAAATGTTACAGGAAGGGCAACATTGTTATGGACAGACGTGCAGCTGAAATAGAGCAAATTCCATCACTCAAAAAGGATCCCAGTGGCCCCACACCTGGGAAATTATGTTTGTTGACTGGTGGTGAGGACATTTACTGTTTCTAGAAAAGAGACCAAAGCAAAGAAAGGAACTAGCTACCAACTTACTGGAGCACATGAGCTGACCAGCTCTGATGTGGGTTCAGCAAAGCAGTGGGAGATTTTTTTCATTTCAATTCTTAAAATTCAAAGGGCATTTCTATGTGCCTCACCTTGTGTGAATAAGAGCCCCACATCTGATATCCCTCTTCTAAATGATGCTGCCCTGGATAGTTCTAAAATGACTGTCTGCTTTAATCTTGTTTTCTGTTAGTACTTCTTTTACTACAGAGGGAAATATGTCTTTAATCTTTGGCAGACTCAGACTTCTGTGTCATATTCATCAAAACAGTTTTTGGGTGGAATTTTGGATTTATAATGCATTCACAAGGTTGATTCAAAACTCTCCAAAAAAATTAACATCTGATTTTACAGGCCATGACTATCATGAGTAGATTTATTCATTCTAAATCGACTGATATTCTTAAATATACTGTCCAAAATTTAAGGAATAAATTGTTCCAGATATAATTACTGTAAAGTAAAATGATGATAAACTAACATTTATGCAATCATTCATAGCTATCATATCTGCTGGCTGAAAAAAAAATAGGAGAATGTTGTGAACAATGCATGACTGACATCTAGAAGTTCTAGGAAGTGAAAAACCCAAGGAACAGAACTGTTAAATGAGAGCATCAGAAGTGCATGTTAAGGTGGCACTCTTGTGAGTCCCTTAATATCATCATTCACTCAATAGTTTCTTTTTTTTTTTTTAATTGAAACTAAGTCAGACATTCTAGCACATGCTTGATATAACAATAGAATAGGCAGAGGTTAGTGTACATGTATGCAGTTATACTAATACACAGTTATTGATGCACTGACAAAAATGGTGGCAAAGGAAAGGTTTACCAGAGGAAATGACTAGTCAAGGTTTTGTGGGTTTACATAATGGATGTATCTACACAGAGCCATTTTACACCTACACTCTCTTTCTAATGGTGCATAATCTTATGCCAAGGCTAGTTATCAGTCATTATGATTAGAGTGTCTAGACTAAACGGATATTCTGAAGGTTCTTGGCAGAACGACTCATTTAGGTATGAAACCACATAACAATCATACTACGGAGTCTAATGTGATAGTCTGGTTATTTCTCGACATTTACAGTCTTAGACCTGAGAAACCACCAGATGACAAGTCACTATTCATGGTAATTAGGTAAAGCTTAGTAAAAGGCAGATACACAAAAATTAAAATGAATTTGTTTCTATACCTTTAAGTTCTCTGGTACTCACGGTCAAGATTGTGTCTACTACATTTTTAAATTATTTATTTATTTATTTATTTGAGAGAGAAATAAAGAGGGAGGGAGGGAGAGAGAGAGAGAGAGAGAGAGAGAGAGAGAGAGAGAGAGAGAGCAAGAGAAGCCTGGGCCTCTAACCACTGCAAACAAATTCCAGAAGCATGTGCCACTTTGTGCATCTGACTTCACGTGGGTATTGGTGAATCAAATTCTGATCCTTAGACTTCATAGAACTTAACTATTGTGCCATCTCTCCAGCCCATGGCTTCAAAAAAGATTTTTTTTGCATGTGTCTGGTGTGTATATATGTGTACACATGTTCCTGTGTGTGGGGGCACATATATGTGCAAGTTCACTTGCACATGTGTGTGCATGTATATGGAGACCTGAGGTTGACAGTGAGTGTCTTCCTCAACTACTTTGAAACTAATATTTTGAGACAGGGTTTCTCACTTGACATGGAGCTCACTGATTGGGCTGCACTAGCTGGTCAGAGCACCTCAGGGATCCTTTTGTCTCTGCTGCCCCAGTGCTAGGGTAACAGACATCCCATCATGCCTGATTTCACATGGGGATGATGATCTGAACTCAGGTCCTCCTACTTAGGTGGCAACCACTTTACTGACTGAGCCATCTCCCCAGTCCTTACCTAGAGGTTTTTACAAGGACAAATCCAGCCACGTGTTTGGATTTTTGGTCCATATTCCCAAATTTGGTCAGTGTGTAATATTTAGTTTTTTCTTTGCCTGGTATATCAAGGCTTAAAATGCTTATTAAAAATTTAGGGGCTGGAGAGATGGCTTAGTGGTTAAGGCATTTGCCTATGAAGCCAAAGGACTTAAGTTCAATTCCCCAGGACCCATGTTAGCTAGATGCACAAGGGGGACATGCTTCTGGAGTTCATTTTTAGTGGCTATAGGTCCATTCTTTCTATGTCTTCTCTCTATCTCTGCTTGCAAATAAACAAAAATTAATAAAGGCTGGGCATGGTAGCACATGCCTTTAATCCCAGCACTCAGGAGGCAGAGATATGAGGATTTCCCTGAGTTTGAGGTCATCCTGAGACTACATAGTGAGTTCCAGGTCAGCCTGGGTAAGTGTGAAACACTACCTCAGAAAACAAAACAAAACAAAAACTTAAATGTGGCCTGGGGAGATGGTTTAACCATTAATGTGCTTGCCTGTAAATCCTAATAAGCAGGGTTTATTCCCCAGTACCTATGTAAAGCCAGATGCACAAAATGACACATGCATCTGGCGTTTGTTTGCAGCAGCTGAAGACCCTGGCATGCCCATTTTATCTGTCTGTCTGTCTCTCTTCTTTGTATCTCTCTCTGCTTACAAATAAAACTTATTTAAAAAAATTAGATAAGAACCAACTAATAGAAAGGATTTCAGAACAAAAGAAATTGAGCTTTTCTAACAATTAAAAACTCAATAAATAAATATAATCATATACCATCAGAAAAATAAAATTCCCTTTTACTTTGCAAATGACATTAAAAAGAGTTTACATGGAAATTGAACTAAAAGGCAGATGACCCAGAATCTTGGAAGTGAATATTTGGATTAAAATCAGCATTATGAACTGAAGTATTAATAAAAATAATAAATGGAGGGAATTACCATGGGATATATTTTATAATAATGGAAAATGTTAATAAAAATTAAATTAAAAAAAGGAAAAAAATAATAAATGATAAAGCTCAAAGGAGCATTAAAGTACTAGAAAATTTGACTGAAACTTTCATAAACTCAATTAGATTTTATCTTTAATAAGCAAAAATTAGTATAACTACTAATGACAAAAAGAAAACATGTTCTTAGGACATTAGAAAAACTAAGGAATGTAACATTAACTACCCAGAAAGTGTATGTAAACATGGAAAAAATGAATGAAAAGAAAGGGCACTAGATGTTTAGATATTTAACAAACCAGTTTGTTAGGGGGAAATTTTCATAGAGCACAGAAATCTGAGTATTTTCCCCATTTGATAAATTTTAAGAGTTCTAAGAGGCTAGATATAATGGACACAGCATCTTGAAAAATGTAATGATTGTGTGTTTTGGCATTTACTTGTGAATGGGTATTTTATTGTCATGCTTGGAAACTTAGAGGAAATTATGAGACTTTCAGTCTAAAGGAAGACATTCTCGAAGGTGCTGTACAGACAGACCTCCTCAGAGGATTTTCTAAATTCCATTACTTTTTCCTTGCAAAAAGAGAATTTTGTGGAAAAGACAGTCTAGTCAAAAAGGAAGTAGAAAAATCATACCCTTTCTATGCCAGTGGTTGACTGGGCATGAACTCTATGGTGAGCTTTACACAATGAAGAAGAAAGAACACAATCCTCTTCTTGGGAGATGTTCCTTTCAGTGGGAGAACAGGATTATGACTAGCTTGCCTGTGTCTGGATGAAGTCCCAATGGGAGAAGATATGTGCCAGAGAATGAGATGCCCTAAAGGCTCTTGTGTGATCCTGGGCCTTGTACAGCAGATAAACGGGGTAACAGAACATAGATTAGGCAGAGGGAAGACCCGAGTGTGCCTTCTTCCTGTGATCTGCTTCTTGCACCTCAGGGATGGGACCTGCATGGGCTGGAGTATGTGGAGAGGAGCATCAGGAAAGCATGATGAGAGTCAGGCTAGCTCAGAGCCAAGGAGCTCAGATACAGGGCTTAGAAATGGTGGAGCAGAGTGGCTGCAAGGCATATTGCCAGATGGGGTCAGTGGGAACATGACTGTGCCCTGTCCAAGTCATGGTGTCCTGACCGTGACTTCCATCAGCTCAAACCCCAGTGGCAGATGCCTGGACACCCTGCAGATACTGGAGGTGCCCATCCATTGCCAGTTGGTTTAGGTGGTAACATGAGAGCCACTTCAGGGCAAAGACCAGTGGCCTCTTCCTGCACCTCTCCATGGTGCCAAATAAAATATGCTCTCCAAACTTGTAAAAGGCATTTAGGTAGAGAATGTATCAGAAGGCCTCTTGAGTAATAATCATTTTACCTGAGACTAAGACTGTGGCTTTAGTATTGGGATTGGCTACATTTTAGATTTCCCTTTCTTCTTCCCATATGATTTTTAATTTATTCTTTTTTCACATTCTGTCTACAGGTGAGTTTTATGAATATAGTATAATAATTTCTAGATAATAGGGCAGATATGAATAAATTTGTTACTTCCTATGAGACAGTTTCTCATTGCTCACTTCTGTAGAGCTTTCAGATCTTTTACAGGAGATCAAGAGTATCTTTACCCATTTCCTCAGTGAGAAACTCCTTCCCTGGTTCCCATGGCACTGACCCCTTTTTGTTATTTTCTTATCTATTTAGTATATCTTGATTCAGTTCCTCTTCTTCTTAGATTCTACCCACATTTCAAGAAGAGTTTTTGTACCACACATTGATTCAATCTGTCTGATGTTTTAGTAATAAGAAATAGTTTGACACATAATATGAGAAAGTGCTTCCCCTCATAGATAACTGTATCCTAATTGACTTGCGCTATTGCCTATAATTTTGCACTGGGTGATTATTCTACCTTTGCCTTTACAAGTTCATGTACAAATAGTTTGGTCTACAATGACTACATCTACACGTTTTAAGAACAGTGCCTGTAAACAAAGGGATATTGCTCAATGCTTTATATACAGTAGCCATTTGTTAGAAAATGGAACTGCTCTGTTTATAATGCCTAAATCAAGAGACAAACAGAAGAAGTCAGAAAATGTATTTGTTCTTAAGAAACAATCTCAAAGTAATGAGAATTGATTGCTTCATAATGAAAGACATTGACAAACACCTGTCTAACCTCAGGGCCAGACCATTTTTGTTTACATTATGAAATTGCTGGATTCATTTTTAAGTCTCTATATCTAGTTTCTTCTTCAAATGTATGGAATAGTTGAGGGGAAAAGTCACAATGAAATGATGCTTAGCAACACTGATAAAATAAAATTAATTTTGATGTATTCAACTACATGAATTGCAATATATTTAGCAGTGACTTGGCATGAACTCTATGATAAGTACCAAAAAGAAAAACACATGGTCCAATCCTTAAACCACTTTCAGCTTAACAAGGAGAAAAGACCAGGTAGAAGTGAATACCTGTACAAGAAGTATAACAAGAGGGAGACTGCATTTTAAGTGACAGTAGACTCATATAAAACATAGCAAATGAGCTGGACGCTGCCACATGGATAGATCTTGGAAGTAGAGAGAACCATATGTGCAAAGGTATTTTTAGGAAGATAATTGCTTCTTTGTATGAGTAATAATCAATAATAAATCCAACCCTTTTAACTGTAATATCACTGAATCAACATATGTGACATGACAGTTGTAGTGAACATATAATTCCAGTCAGTGTACTAGATTGTCCATGGGGTTTCTTCCTTGTGTGTCTTTACAATTTCTTCTGGTGTCAGTGTGCTTTTAACATAAATCAGTGTTTTTAGCCCATATTTCTCTATGAAATATCCATGCATTCAATTTTTTGAACTATTTTGTTTTTCTGTATCATTTTTCCTACCTTCTGCCTTTGACGCAAGGTGAGAAACTAGGTGTTATGATAAATAAGTTTAGGAAGAGAAAGTCAGTAGATGTGACTCATACCTGACAAAATATAACATTTTCCTATGGGTACTCATTACTTATATAATTAACCAAACCAACTCTCCTTGAGACACTGATATTTCTGAGCTCCCAGTTTCACATGGGCATAAAAGAAGACATTAACATTTCAGTTGACATTCTGTCTGCAAGCTCCAGACTAGGATAATTGATTCATATGATTTTCTGAGTACAAGCCATTTTTGCATTTCAATGAGAATATGATAAGAAATAATTTGATAAATATGGTCTATGCCAAAGGTTTGTCTATTTGTGTGTGGACAGTAAACTGTTGTCATCACTGAATGAAAACACACATAGACAGTGTTAGAAATTTAAGGTACAAATCTATCCCAGAAAAAACATGGTGGCACATACCTTTAATCCCAGTACTCGGGAGGCAGAGGTAGGAGGATCACCATGAGTTCAAGGCCACTCTGAGATGACATAGTGAATTCCAGGTTAGCCTGGGATAGGTATGTGACACCATGCCCAGCAGAGGGGCACTTTTCTTAACAGGAATAGTGCCAGTAGCAATCAGGAAAAATGATCATTTATGTTGACAGTATCAGGCATTGGTCATGACTCTCATGTTTTCATTGATGTTTTCTCCATACACTAGGCAATGCTCCTTTGTTTTTAAGAAACTAAATAGTCAACCAGTGGAAGTATTTACTTATGCAAAGAATGATTTGGACCAAGGTTGATGTTTTTAATTTTTTAAATATTTTTATTTATTTGTAAAGAGAGAGAGAGAGAGGGAGAGAGAGAGAGAGAGAGAGAGAGAGAGAGAGGGAGAGAGAATTACATTCCAGAGCTGAGCTTGCTGCTATAAAAAGAACTCCAGATGCATGTGCCACTTTGTGTATCTGGCTTTATGTGGGCACTGAGAAACTGAACCCAGACATCAGACTTTGCAAGCTAGTGCCTTAATTGCTTAGCCATTGGTCCAGCACCCATTTTTAAAATTTTTACTTCATTTTTTAACTTAAAAAATCAGAGAATATATTTTAATCATGTATAACATACTGTGTTTTAAGCATGTATACATTGGGGAAATGGTGCAATCTAGCTAATTACCAAATTTATTACCTCTTCTAGTTATTTTTGTGGGAGTCCCTGAGTTTAAGCCATGAGTTTCACTTTGTTTGGCTTGTAAGACACAAAGCATGAGAAGATTGTTAGACTCTTGATCATTATTGTCCCATTATGCCTGGCATGCATAATTCCAGCACTCTGGAGGCTGAACAGGAGGATCACAAACTCATGTCTAATCTGAACTTCAGGTCAAAAACCTATTTAAAAAAAAAAAAAACAAGGCTAGAAAGATCATTTAGCATTTAAGGTGCTTGTCTACAAAGCCTAAAGACCCAGTTTGCCCACGTAAGCTAGATGAACAAGAGGGCACATGAGTTTGGAGTTCGTTTGCAGTGACTAGAGGCCATAGAGTGCCTGTTTTCTCTTTCATAAATAAATAAATAATAAATCACAAATGCCAAACAAAACAAATGCAAAAAAATCTCTTATTATATATAATACCTGGTTGGCAGTGCAAGGTAAGGTCAGATTTATAAACAGCTCCAAAGGGGATTATGAGCCAATCAATATTAAGGTCTCACAGAACTGTATTTTCCTTTTATTTTGTGTTTGCCTGTTTTGAAAGCTGCCTCCAGGCTCTGAACTTATATGCGATGGCTGTGAACAGAAAGTAGGTTCAGCGTGGAATGATGAAGAATTCTCACCAAACAAGTACAGCAGTTTTACTCAGAATTAGCTGAAGGGCATAACACCCTAAAAAGGAAAATGAGCCTCTTATTTGCTGTCATCAGAAATGAGGAAATGGCTCTAGGCAATAGCTGGAGTCCTTTTGAACTTGAGAAGTTCAATGATTTGGCAAAGAGGAGGACCTTGTTTGTCTTGCTTATTCTAAAGAACTATTTATCCTCAAATAATTATAGTAAGGAAGGCATAAGGGATAAAACATCACTCATCTCATGGTTTTTTCTTTTTAAATCTCTCATTACGACCATCACTTCCAAAATACAGCCTTGGTTTTCTATATAGATCTTAATATGTGCTGAATTTCCATTTAAAATAGATTATCTCCTCAACCTAATAATGCAAATAAGACAAATCTACAGTGATTTCATAATAAAATCAAAATGGAAAAATATGAACATCATTTATTTTATGGAATGGAAAATAAGCTATCAAGGAAAAAAATATTAGCATTTTTATATTTTTATTATGGTAAAATATTTCTTTAATATAATTTCCTCTATCAATGTGGTTTGTAATCTGATAGTTGATTGCTCCCCTTCTCTCCCTCCTTCGTTGAACCCTGTTATGTGTCGTTTGGCTACTTCATTGCGCCCTTCCTCTGCCCCACTTTCCTCTACTTTCTACCCAGGACAAAAAACACTTACTTTTAAAACAAATTCAGATCATTTCTCCCTTCTGCTCACAATCTTCTACTAGCTTTGTATTACATTCTTTTTCTTTTCTTTTCATCATTTTTATTAACATTTTCCATGGTTATAAAAAACATCCCATGGTAATACCTTCCCTCCCCCCCCAGCACTTTCCCCTTTGAAATTCCATTCTCCATCATATTACCTCCGCATCTCAAATATTGTAGTTACATATATACAATACCAACCTATTAAGCACCCTCCTCCCTTCCTTTCTCTTCCCTTTATATCTCCTTTTTAACTTACTGGGCTCTGCTACTAAGTTTTTTCCTTCTCACACAGAAGCCCAATCATCTGTAGCTAGGATCCACATATGAGGGAGAACATGTGGCGCTTGACTTTCTGGGCCTGGGTTACCTCACTTAGTATAATCCTTTCCAGATCCATCCATTTTTTTTTTTTTTTTTTTTTTTGGTTTTTCGAGGTAGGGTCTCACTCTAGCCCAGGCTGACCTGAAATTCACTATGGAGTCTCAGGGTGGCCTCGAACTCACGGCAATCCTCCTACCTCTACCTCCCGAGTGCTGGGACTAAAGGCGTGCGCCACCACACCCGGCATAACTTCATTTTTCTTTACCGCTGGGTAGAACTCCATTGTATAAATGTGCCACATCTTCATTATCTACTCATCAGTTGAGGGACATCTAGGCTGGTTCCATTTCCCAGCTATTATAAATTGAGGAGCAATAAACATGGTTGAGAACGTACTTCTAAGGAAATGAGATGAGTCCTTAGGATATACGCTTAGGAGTGCTATAGCTGGATCATATGGTAGATCAATCTTTAGCTGTTTTAGGAACCTCCACACTGATTTCCACAATGGCTGGACCAGATTGCATTCCCACCAGCAGTGTAGGAGGGTTCCTCATTTTCCCCACCCCCTCCAACATTTATGATCATTTGTTTTCATGATGGTGGCCAATCTGAAAGGAGTGAGATGCAATCTCAATGTAGTTCTAATCTGCTGTACTACATTCTTGAAACAGAGTAGACAGCCCATAGCTGTATACATGTATACATAGCTCAACACTGCCTCAGTTTCTCTCTTGAGCTATTCTCTGGATGCTCTTGCTTCCATGCTGTTCTATGAACATCCCATAACCTCTTGGAGTCATTGTATCTACTTTCTCCTGTCTCTAGAACCTCTATATGGCCACAGGACCTTGTCTCTCACTTCAGGTAGATATTTGCCCAGATATAGATTATGCCCCTAGTGTTCCTCCAGGGCCAGCACATTCAAAATGCTATCCCCTTTTCTTAAGCCATCTTCATGCTGATTTTTGTTTCACGGCAAGTCTAATACTCTGGTATGTTTTGTTTCTATACTTGTTTATTTTTGTTTATGCTTCGTACATGTATCTCTAGTAGAAAGTAATGTATGTGATTAGGACTTTGTTTTGACCCTGTTCTATTCCTAGGACCTAAAACATTTCCTGGGCCATAGTAGGTCCTCGCTCTTCTCTCTACTCCATATATATGTATATATGTCATATATACACACATGTATATAATGTGCAGGCTCTTCTTTCTCTCTGTTATATGTGTGTGTGTGTGTGTGTGTAGAATGAATAGACTTAATAAATGAAAGTTAAAAATCAGTAAAATGACCATTTCATATTAAAATTCATTCTATCTAGCTGTGTGAACAAAGTGATGCATGCATCTGGAGTTTGTTTTCAGTGGCTAGAGGCCCTGGTGCACCCATTCTCTCCCTCTATTCTTGCAAATGAATACAATATTGAAAACTTAACATTATCAAATGAATGTAATTCCTAAGAGTTGATTATTAATGACAATTTTAGCCATTTATTTTTTGGTGAAAGTAAAAGAAAAGATTTTAAGGTATGACCACACATTTATAATCATGAGAATCATATAAGTTCACAGTTATTTTAATATGAGTTAAAATCCTATGAATTTTAACAGAAGTATAGATTCATGTAAAACAGACTACAGGACATTTCCACCACCCTAGAACTTCCTCATGCCATCTCTTTACAGCCAGGTACTCCTGCCCCCTCTTGCCCCTCTTTCCTCTTTTGGAAGTTGCTGATTTATTCCCCATCAATCTGGTATTTTATTTTTTGAGAATATCATACAAATATAATCATATGTCCTATAATTTTTGTATTGTTTTTTAATTAGTATAATGCCTTTGAGATTCAGCCAAGTTTTATATGCCCATTAATTTTCTTTAGAAAATAGCATTCTATTATGTGCATATTCCACTATTCATTCCACTTAATCAGGGAAGGCTATTTTAGTTGATTCCTGATTGGGAAATTATATAAAGAAACACTGTAAATATTCATACTCAGATAAGATTTCAGTTCTTTATGGTAAGTACCTTTTAGTAGCATAACCAATTGTACGGGAGTTTATTCTAAGCTTGATAAAATTTCTCAAATCTTTTTCTAGGGAAGGCACACCACTTTGCATCCTCACCAGCAGCATGTGGGCTGTGCCACGTCCTCCCCAGCAGTCCATGCCGTGGTGATTTCTGTCTACCCCCTCCCCGCCACCATGAGCAGTAGGGAACCACCACAATTTATTTTACAATTCTCCTGTAGCTCATGGTGCTTAAACCCTTTCCATGTGTTTCTTTGGCTTCTAAATATCCTCTTTAATGATAATTTTTAATCTTTTTCTTTCTGCTATATTTTGAATTACTTTTGCATTTTTTATATGTCATGTATCAGACATGTGGTTAGAAAAGATTTTTTTTCTCAGTTAGACACTTTTCATTCTTCCTTTGACAATTTCTGACAAAAATCTAAAGGAATTTCAGCAGAGAAAGAACAGTTTTGTCTAAAAATCGTCCTTAAATAACTGGATACCCATATGTTAAAAGCAAACATATACATACATATATATATATATATATATATATATATATATATATATATATATACACATACATACATACACATACACATTATATATATATATATATATATATATATATATATATATATATATATATATCTTACTATACATTAGCATTAACTCAAAGTAGACAACAGACATAAGCATTAGATTAAAAATTGCGAAATGGGCTTGAGAGATGGCTCAGTGGTAAGGTGCTTGCCCAAGAAGCCTAAGGACTCATGTTCGACTCTCCAGGTCTCATGAAAGCCACAAACACACACAATGATTAAAGTGTGCAGTGTTGCACAAGGGAGCACACACATCTGGAGTTCGATTGCAGTGGCTGGAGACCCTGGCACACCAATATTCTCTCTCTCTCTCTCTCTCTTTCTCTCTCTCTCTCATGAAAAAGGCCAGTCTATTGGGCTTGCCTCAAAAAAAAAAGAAAAAAAAATTATGAAACATTTTAAAGGCAAAATTACAGAAAATCTGTGTGTGATTTTGAGGTTGACAAAGACTTCTTACATGTCACACCAAAAATACACCCAATGAAAGAAAAACATGAGGAACTAGACTTAATAATAATTTTAAGTCTACTGTTGTCAAGATAATGTTAAAATAATAAAAAGATAAGAAGTCTGGAGGAAGGTGAGAAATGAAGCAAGGAATATGAATGAGTCAATAGTGCAAGACTAAAAACGAAGAGAGTGATATGCTGGAAGCAAAGTTCAGACCCTGTGTTGAGGAGGAAGGAATGAGTCACTAAGTCTACGTTGCTGAGGAGAAGGAGCTGTTCTGCGTCAGGGTATAAGCAGAGACAAACATCTCTGGGTCCTCCTAGCTCTGGTCACAGTTGTCTTCCAAGTGATGACTCAGCCATTCCACTATCATAGGACTTATAGTACCAGGACTTCTCCATTTCCTGGTAAGATGGACCTGAACTTGGTGCCCCAGGCTGTCTAGTACAAAAGGGATTGAAGGTAGGCTTGTGTGAACTATCACTTCAAGCATGATAATATATGCATTTATTCATTTGCTCATTTCATACTCATTGAGCGCCTTCTCTGTGCCCAGTATTAAGCACATATAGTGATTTACACAGGCTTTGTACCCGTCATGCCTCTGTAGACTACTAACTTCAAGTAGGCCTTGTGCCTAATTATGTGACATTTTCAAAATGGAGGTAGTGACATTACTATAGTGAAACCACTGCAGATCACTCTGCTGCCTGGTTCATCATAGATCCTGTAGTCACTAGGGACTTCCCTGCTACCATCAGTGTCTTGTATCAATTAGTATCTCATACTATGAATGTGAACCTGACGTGGGTATAGATAGACTAATTTAGCCTAATTTTCTGTTTCTAATTGTGGTGTTTTTTTTTTCATTCTTTCTCAAACTGAAGTTGCCATCCACCTTAATTCCATCCTTAGTCCTCAAACATGTGTCCTTTTTTATTATCTGACTCCTGTTTGAATAAAAACTGCAAATGTAAACCTCGGGGCTAAATGGCACAAATCTGCAACATATGTGTAATCTGCATAATACAAATGTTCATAGGCTTTGCTAACTCTGGGAAATTGTTCATTAAAAATAACTGGCACTAGAGATGGAAAATAAAGAAAAATAACTTCTTCTGCAAATATGTCTTCATATAAATAGATTTTTCTTACTAGCAATGGCATGGTTTTATTATGAGTACTTTTCACAGGTGATAGGGAATATGGTGGTTAAAATTGTAGATTCTGGAGCTACAGCTTACATTCCTGGATCACCTACATACAGGTGTATTATCTTGAGCAATTTACTTAGCTGCTCTGTGCCTCAGTTTGCTGATCTACATAGAACACATAATATTTGTGCTTGATATATAGTATACATACAAATGTATTGGGTGGAGAGAAGAAGAGAAAGGGTGCAGGTGAAGGCAAAGAAGACAAGATAGTGGAAAAAGGAGGGAAGGAGGAAAAGGGAGGGGATGAAATTGACTGGAGAGGGGAAAGAAGAAAGATAGCAGACTACAAATTTGAGGCCCTGTTCTCTATCTGCATGGCTAGACACTTTGGGTGAATCTTGGTTTCACTGCTTAATGTTGGTGTGAACTTGTGTAGTTTAACCTCTGAATTTCTGCATGTTATCTCAATGGAACTTGTAGTATCTGTTCCCCACAAAGTTGTCATGAAATAGTGCACATAAGGCAATTAGCACACACGGTTCCTACAAGCTTTCGTTTTATGAATATTGGTGATATTTCCAAATTATATAGATGTAGTTCAGTTATTTTGTGAATACTGTAAATGAAACTCAATTAAGAGTGGAATAAAAAGAAAGGTGAGATAGAAGATAAAGTATAGAGTAAAATAAGATTTCCTGATTTGAACAATAAAGAGTTTAGAATCTCTGAGAAAAATTTTACAGAGAAAGCACTTTAAATTCTCTAAGGATGTGGAACACGTGTAGACTAAATGATGTTAACATTGCTGGACTGGGTGAACAGCTCATCAGCTGGTCTATTGCTGGCTAGGAATAGATCAGATTTATCATTGAGGGGATGCTAAATCCATCAGTACTTTGATTCGGTGGCTTTATCTATGAAGTGGATGCCTTTATACAGAACATCTAGAGAGCCAAAGCAAAGAAGCTATTAGTTTGTCAGTAGAAAAAGAAAAAAAAATCACCTGTACTTGATTGCTCATAAGATAAATGTCCCTAGCTAAGAAAAGACTTCATGCAGTCCAAAAGCCAACTGGCAAGTAGTCATAGAGAGCAGGGGCCACTGGGGTTTACAGGAATGGATTACAAGTAGTTAGAGAATCCAAGAATAATATCCGTAATAGCAATCCCAGCTTTCTACACATATGACCACAGTGAACTATGCTGTGATCCCTACCTGTCGAGATGACATCCATCATCAACAGTGTCACCTTTTCAACCTAAGTGCTGCTGTCTTCAAGGAGCCACTTGAATATTTTTTTTTTTTGAGGTAGGGTCTCACTCTAGTCCAGGCTGACCTAGAAGTCACTCTGTATTCTCAGGGTGGCCTCACAGTGATCTTCCTACCTCTGCCTCCTGAGTATTGGTATTAAAGGTGTGTGGCACTACACCTGGCCAATAAAACATTTTTAGTACAAAATACTTTTGAGAGAGGGAAATAGGGAGAGAGAGAGAGAGAAAGAAAGCATGGGTATGCCAGACCCTTCATCCACTACAAACGAATTCCAGATGTTTGTGCCCCCTTGTACATCTGGTATACGTGGGTCCTGAGGAATCGAACCTGGGTCCTTTGGCTATGTAGGCAAGCTCCTTAAACACTAAGCCATTTCCCCAGTCCTCAAAGCATTTTTAAACAGGAAGAAGTCTACCTCTATTCCTAAGTGTAAAACAGGAAAATACACAGTATTTGCATTAGAGACATTAAAACTTTTTAGTGCCCACTGGAAGCTCCCTGTGACAGGACATGGTCTCCCCAGAACAAGGCTGTAAGCCATGACTAAAGGAAGGCATTGTGCCCCAGGTGATTGGCTTGCTCACTGAAAATTCAGCTAAATATCAAGAAGTTCATGTTCCCTGACTTTGATGAAAGAAATGAATTTAGTATTTAGTCATTGCCTTGTCTAGAATCTATGTTATACAAGTGGAAGATTTAAAGAACCCTTTAACATAGAAAACATTGCTAATGCTTACTGGTTAAAAATAAAAGAAATTTCTATTTGAGTACAAGCTATTATAGCTTTTAGACCTTTTCATATTTCAGTGGCAGGGCTTTGTGGAGGCTTGTCAGCTGGTGGCTGCTGCTTCTATTTGAGAGCTTTCTCTTAAAATGAGAGTCTTTTGTCTTGAACAACCATTAATACCTACAAATTCATACTAATATTTATACTTAGTTTATATAAGCTAGGATATGAGTATAGGGGCAAGTGTTAAGTAGTGAGTTAAGCAGTCATCCAGTTAAAATCATTAAATCGTTAGCATCACAATGTACCTCCACCATAATTTCCTTACAGGCCTTTATAAATATTTTTAAAAATAAATTATTTGTTAAATGTGTATGTCTTGAGATAAGTTTCCCTCTGTATCCCAGACTGCCTTGTAGTTCACTAGCTAGCCAAGGCTGGCCTTGAACTCATGCTAATCTTTCCGCCTCAGCTTTCTGAAGGGCTTGAATTACAGATTTGAAACTCTGTATCCAGCTGCAAAATATTTTTTCTCCATTTGAGGACAATGTCATAGACATAACTCCTGTATCATAATCAATTTTACAATTCTTACATAATGCACAAAGATTGATGGGTTCTAAGTGGGAAATAACCAAAGCAATGCATCTTTGTAGTTAAGGTTAAAAAATGAGTGTCCAATTCAGATAATATATGAAGGCTCCTGTGCCTTCACAAACTTTTGAACTCTTTGCAGCTTGCCAAATCTAGTTAATTTTTCATCAAAATGTAAATATCACTTGTCTTGGAATGAAGGAGAGAACAAATTCAAATATTTTAAAGCAGGCAGAAAGCATTCTGTGAAATGTTGTGTTAGATACATATCAATAAAGAACAAATATTGTTCTGCCCCATGAGTTCATATAGTCCATACATTTTTACTGCCTGATGGTATTATATAGTAGTTAGTCTGACATTTTTTGGAAGGTAGTGGTTAGCAACACTAGACTCATAGTCAATCCTCTGTAGAAACATGTATGAAAAGTAGGAGAAACAGAAAATCTGTATACTGCCAAAATAAAGTTTCTAGAACTCTAAAATCCATTTAGGTGAAAAGTGATCATCAAATTGCTAAAAAAGTAAAATGTCTGCAAATTTGGGTTTTGTGTGAAAGACCTTAATAAGTTATATCAGCAGAATTCTCTGATGAAAGGGTGGAAGACAGGATATGAGTTTTCACAACTGTGTTTTCTAGAAGCAGCATAACATGCCAACGATGTGAGACCCACAGTTGAACTTCACACCATCTGACCAACTCTTCCTTTCCCATACACTGAGAAGTGTATCCTATCAATCCAGTTGACTTCCTCACCAACTTAGACCTGCACATCTGACATGTGGTATAGCAGAGAATCATTAATATTTTTTCATACCACTGAAATGTATTTGCACTGGACCTGGAACACAATTAGAAGCAATGTTTTTATAGAGCATAGAAATAAGATATTAGTAACAGTGTGCCCTTGTGTAATACTGTACCAAGTGTCAAAGGCATATTACATCTTTTGGGGAGAATGGAGGTCATTAAAAGTATAACATTTAGCCAGGTGTGATGGCGCACACCTTTAATCCCAGCACTCAGGAGGCAGAGGTAGGAGGATCTCCATGAGTTCAAGGCCAGGAAATATTGTCATTTAAAACACACTTATCAGGAAATTGTAGAAAAGATTAAAAGTAAAAGAACTATATAATTCTAACATTCTGGAACAAAAAAGGACAAAAGCAAGTCCAAGAAAAGTAAACATATAACAACTAATTAACAAAACAAAGTAATTTGGTTTCATGATCTGATACAACAAAAATGTACTCATAGAAAGATTAAAGAACATTAGATCAGTCTTTGAGAACTATGATTAAAAAGTAGGCTGAACTCGGTGGCAAGCCCCTGTAAATCCCTGCACTCAGGGGACTAAAGCACAAATTTGAGTCCAACTTGTACTACATAGTGACAATTCATCTTTAAAATATGCAGTTCTTAAAATAAAAAATGAAAATAAGATTCTACTAACAGATTTAAACACTAATAAAACTGACAAAGAGAGCAGTAGACATTTGTAAGTGACTTGTCCTCTATCACCACCAGCCAAGAAGCTCGAGACTATTTTATGAGCAATATTCACAAACTTTCTTAAATAAATTTTTTTTGCTCATGAGCTACGGATTCCAAGTCTTTAAATAACACCTTGAAATAAGGAATTTACTATAGAAATGAGATAGCATAACTAGGTAGGGAATAGTAGTGGCAAAGCAAAGTGGCTGATATCAGAAGTGTTTTAATGAAATTCACCTCATTGCATCAAAGAAGGAAATACTCTTCAAGTGTTTTATGTGATTCTTAAGAAATATTCTAGGGCTGGAGATATAGCTTAGTGGTTAAGGTGCTTGCCTACAAAACCTAAGTACCCAGATGCAATTCCACAGTACCCACATAAGCCAGATGCCCAAGGTGGCACAGGAACCTGGAGTTCATTTCCAGTGGCTAGAGGCAATGGTGTATCCATTCTCTCTGTCTGCCTCTCTCTTAGATAGATAGATAGATAGATAGATAGATAGATAGATAGATAGATAGATAATAAGAAATATTCTAAAGGAACTTGTCATGTGTGTAATAATAATAAATAGCATGTCTATACTTCTTTTTTTCATGCTTTTTTGAGACAGGGTCTTACTCTGTTGGACTGGCCTGAAGCTCATTACATACCCAACCCCAAGTACTAGTATTACAAGTATGAGGCAGCACACTCAACTACAATATTCTTAATAGTGAGATTAGAAGCAGGCTCATTATTGAAAGGAAAAATGCAACTATTCAACTTTTAACTTGTTTCCAGCCACTGTGATAAAACAAGGGAACTAGCACAAACAGTGGACAGAGAGTTTTGAAACTGCCACATTACCATTTAATAACTTTATAGTAAGTAATATTCAAATCAATACAGGAACTTAATTAATATGCTAAGATATGAGCTTAGCATATAGTAGTATTTGGCTTTTATTAACATCAGTGATAGTCAATTAGAAAATAAAATAGACAAGACTTCTATGATAATATTCATAGTCATACCAAATATTTATAAACAATCCTTATAAAACTCTACTGAGAGGCATAAAAGGAGACACAAATAGATGTGGAATAATACTTTGTTCATTAACAAAAAGGCTCAATAGTATAAAAACAGCTATTCTCTTCAAAATTGTCTATTACTTTAGAATCATAGTAATAAAAATAGAAGGATGTCTTAAGAAAATATATAAGCTAAAATCATCAAAAGGTGAATATGCAAAAAATAACCAAGATAGATTTACAAACTAAAACTGAGATAAGAGGACTCAGGTATAAACCCAGGCAGCTATAGCAATCTGATTTGTGCCAAAAATGCTGAAAATACTCACTGGAGAAAAAAATAGCCTCTTTAACAAATGCTTAGGAAAACTGGATATCTACATGTGGAAGAATGAAACTAGATACTTACTTCTCACCTTGCACAAGAATGTACTCCAAATCAATCAAGGACCTTAACTTCAGATCTGAAACACTGAAATTGCTAGAGGGAAATGTAAGGGAGATACTTCAACATATAGGCATAAGTAAAGAGTTTATGAATAAAGCCTCAGTTGCTCAGAAAACAATGCCAGTAGTCAGCCAATGGGACCTCATGAAATGTAAAACCCTTTGTACAGGCAAGAACAGTATTAACTGAAGAAAGAAAGATCCTACAGAGTCAGAGTGGGAGAAAGTTTTTTCCAGTTATACATCTGACAGAGGATTAAATTTTAGATATACAAAGAACTCAAGAAAAAAGATATTGCTGGGAATGGTGGCACTCATCTTTAATCCCAGCACCTGGGAGGCAGAGGTAGGAGGATCACCATGAGTTCGAGGCCACCCTGAGACTACAGAATGAGATCCAGGTCAGCCTGAGCTAGAGTGTGACCCTACCTCAAAAAAAAAAAAAACAAAAAAAAAAAAACAAAAAAGGTTGTAGAACTGAATAAAAGAAATATCAATGGCAATTAAATATTTTTAAAGCTTTTAAAAAATTATTTTTATTTATTTGAGAGAGTGAGAAAGAAGGAGAGAGAGAGAGAGAGAGAGAGAGAGAGAGAGCAAGCATACCAGGGCCTCTAGACACATGTGCCACCTTTTTCATCTGGCTTGTGTGGGTCTTGGGGAATAGAACCTGGGTTCTTTGGCTATGGAAGCAAGTACCTTAACGGCTAAGCCCTCTCTCCAACCCTGACCATTAAATATTTTTAAACTGTTCAGCCTCCTTATCTTTTATTGGTGGCAATGTACATTGGTGCAGCCATTATGAAACCCAATGTGGAAGTTCCTAAGAAAATTAAAAATAGGTAGTCCAGCTATACCATCCTGGGCATATACCCTTAGGACTCCACACTTTTTTACTAATACAGATATATACTCTATCCATGTTTTACTGATGCTCAACTCATAATAACTATGAAATAGAATCAGCTTATATGCCTACCAACTGAATAATGAATAATGAAGTTGTGGCAATTTGCACATTGGAGTTCCATTCAGTTGTAAATGAAGATGAAGTAATAAAATTTGCAGGAAAATGGATGGATGCGAAAAAGATTATACTAGATGAAGCAACTAAGGGTCAGAAAATCAAACATCACATGCTGTGTCTCATATGTGGATCCCACCTTCAAATGCTTAGCTTTGTATGTGAGTTGGAGTAAGAGTTAGCAGTAGTGGTCAGGAATCTAGAAATAGGCCATGAGGGAGGAGGGAGGAAGGACAGAGGACGACTTAAGGGGAGAATATTGTATATATACTGACTGGTGAGTTGTTGGTGAGGGAGGTCCTAGGTGACCTCAAAACAATATAAACTATTGCAAAGGTTCTTGGTTGCTCATCAAAAACAAGAGAGTAAAACTGTTGTGAAAGAAAGCACAGGTGTTGGCTTCACAACACAGAAATCAAGCTGGAGCTGAGCTGGAAGCCATCTCCCTATTGATTATCTGTCATGGTGCTAGAAAATACTATGTAGCCTGCCTTGGGCAGAAAAATTATCAATAGTCTTAACCAGTAGTGGATCCTGCAAGATTTAAAAATGGCCTGCCAGACCAAATGTTCCAACTGGTACAATGATGGCATGTGGTTTATGGAAGAAACCAACTGCTGATTGGATTTTAGGCCTGCTCCATGGGAAGGAATTCATACCCAGTACTACAAAACTAATCAAAAGACTATGGCTCTGGATGTCATAAACCCTAGTATAGGAATTACATTTTAGTTTTTTCTCAGCTTTTTTTTTTTTTTTTTTTTTTTTTTTTGCTTTTCGAGGTAGGGTCTCACTCTAGCCCAGGCTGACCTGAAATTAACTATGTAGTCTCAGGGTGGCCTTGAACTCAATGCGATCCTCCTACCTCAGCCTCCCGAGTGCTGGGATTAAAGGCGTGCACCACCACGCCCGGCTTTCAGCTTTATTTATAAATAAGAGAAACAGACAGGAAAATTAAAAATGGCTCTGACATATCTAAAATATCAGAACTAATAGCCACAGCAGTTTTAAAAGACAATTAATTTTGCTAAATTTAGTAAGAATAATCTTCTTAAATACTGATGGGAAAACAATTTGACAATATAGCTTAGGAACTTTGAAAAATATACAAATAGGGCTGGAGAGATGGCTTAGCAGTTAAAGGCTTGCCTGTGAAGCCTAAGGACCCCAGTTCGAGGCTCCAATAACCAGAACCCATGTTAGCCCGATGCACAAGGGGGCAAATGCATCTGGAGTTAGTTTGCAGTGGCTAGAGGTCCTGGTGCATCCACTCTCTCTCTTTCTTTCTGTTTCTTTCTCTCTGTCTGTCACTCTCAAATAAATAAATAAAAATAACACAAAAAAATTTAAAAAATATACAAATAATTGATCATACCAGACCTATGTCTAGGGATTTATCCTGAAAATTAGCAACTGGAAAATTATTAATGTCCTAGCATATTCTTTATAACTTCATTCATATTGAAAGTACAGTGATAGGGTACTTTAAATTATGAGTAACATATATGCATGATTTGATATTTATTCCATAAATGGGATATTTTTGTATGTTTGCTTATGTGTGTATGTGTTTGTGTGTGTGTGTAGGTATGCATGGGCAGGTGGAGGCCAGAGGAAAATGTTTGATGTCATCTGTTTTTGAGATGAAGTTTTCTCATTGGCCTGAAGCTTGTCCATTGCCAATTATGCTAACCTGGCTAGTCAGTGAGCCCCAGGGATCTGTGTACCTCTATTTCCCCAGGGCTGAGATAATAAGCACGCATTAATATGATTTTCTACATGGGTTTAGGAAATCGAATTCATATCCTTATAGTTGCATGAAAGACAGAGTGCTTTATGCCACAGCCCCTAATAAGATGTTGTTGAGGATTCATTGATGATGGCAACATGCTTTGGTAAAAATGCAAGGTGTGGAGTGATATTTATAATAATGAATGTGCACATAGAGATAGATAAGTATGCACAGAAAACATGAACACCTTTATATCTATATACACATTTGATAGGGAATCAGTAATTATCAAGTGACTCTTGAGATGAAGGTATCATATTTTAATTTTCCCTGGTTACACCCTATTTGTTCTTGGACTCTGGGGCTGCCCGTTATCATGTGAAAGGACAGTGTTTCTAGCAGAGCTTTCTGCAAATTAACATGTTCTTATTTTAGTCAGTATTGAAGAAAGAAAAACTCTCTTACAAAGACTTGATAGCTGCTGAGCCTTTACTTTTGACGTCTGTGTCATATTAGTATTGAGTTGGTGAAAAATGATCCCCTGAAGCTTGGGAATCTCACTTCCCAACAGAAGGGAGTTGGCAAGCTGTGTATCACTAACCTGCAACTAACAAGTCTCAAAGTGGGAATGTGGAAGGGAGAAGAGAAAAAGATGATATGGATACTTTGGAAACACTGGCTGTCAAAAGCTGTGAAGGAGTAAGTACTTGGTACCATGATCTTGCCATTAGCTGGGTTCAGCTGAGACCCAGCCAGGCCCTAAAGCATAGTGGCCAGCTGCGTTACCAGCACTGTCACCTCCCACTGCAGCGTCTGTCCATCAAAGGAAGTCTAGTTTCACAAAGGTCACTCTCCCTCAAGGTTATTCCTTCCAAAGTGAAGCAGGACATGACTTCTTATTGACACAACTGCTCAGGGAGATAAGATTTAGCAACCTTTGAAATCAAAACATTCATTAGGGGCTGGAGGATAGTTCAGTCAGCAAAGTGTTTCCAATGCAAGCAGGAACATTCTGACCATGACTAGCCTACCTTTTTTTTTTCTGATTAATTGTATCTTTAAAACAAAAACATGCTAATTTTCATCTGAAATTGGACATCATTTTGGCCTCAGAGACTTCTCTCTTTATCATTTTTATATTTTCTTTATTTATTTTAGAAATAGAGAAGGGGGAAATAGAGGGAGAGAGAGGGGGGGGAGAAAGAGAGAGAGAGAGAGAGAGAGGAGAGGGGGGGGAGAGAGAGAGAGAGAGAGAGAGAGAGGAGAGAGAGAGAGAGAGAGAGGGAAGGAGAGAAAGAGAGGAGAGAGAATGGCATGCTAGGGCCTTTAGCTACTGCAAATGAACTAAAGATTCATGCACCACCTTGTGCATCTGGCTTTATGTAGGTACTAGGAAATCAAACCTGTGTCCTCTGGCTTCCTAGGCAAGCACATCAACTGCTAAGCCATTTCTCTAGTCTTCTCTTTGTAAATTGAATCAGTGGCCTTCTTCATTTACTCTCAACTCATCAAAGTTAAATAATCACAAATGGTATTTTAACATAACCCTGCTTTAGGAATAAATTATTAGTGGCATTCAGAATTAGGATTTTAGATTGTGGGTAAATGTTGCTTTTTAATTTTTTTTTTTAATTGTCCAACATTTTTGTAGTGAGTAGTATTACTTTCATCCTAAAAGGAAAGAAACTTACAAAAACCCCAAATGAATTTTGTGTTATGTTTGACATTTCTCCAAGCTACTTTAACTACATTTTAACCAAATTTATACCTGTAACAAGAACAAATATATATATATATATATATATATATATATACATATATATATATATATATATATATATATATGTAAAGTGAGAAAAAAAACCACAAAAGCAAAACTAAAACCAGTGCTGTTGGTTATTTGCTTTATGGTTGGTAATTCTTGGCTCTGTTTATTTGTATGATAACGTATCCTCAAATTCTGTAGTGTGACTTCTAAGGGTGTGTGGACTGCAAGCTCTGATTCTCCCGAGTCTAGAACCTAATTTTCTGTTCTCTCTTGCTTGCTAGGTTCCTCCACCGAAGCCTCCCTTCTGGTGTGTGACCAAGGCAGGATTTCTTAGACCCACAGCCTTTGTACCTGAGTAGTCTGAAATGCTCTTCCCCAGGGGGACTGGCTTCTTTGGGGTCAAAGTTTCTGCTCAAATCAGAGAGCAAAGCATCTGCTGCACCACCACAGTCTAGTAGTTCACATTCGCCTTCCGTCTGTTCTATGAAACCCAACCAAAAAATATGCATTTACTTACTTGAGGTTGTTTCTCTGTCTCCTTACACCAGGGTAGAAGCCCTGTGTATGGCAGAGAAGTTGTGTTCTGCCTGCAATGTCAGAATATTCCATAGATTCTTATAGACTGAGTAGTTAAATAAATTGTATACTTTTTTTTTTTATATTTTAGCTAATTTTTTTTCTGTCACAACCACGAGTCAATGTAGCACCTAACACATAGCCCTCATTTGAGACATTCATTCATATCCTAACGATGTCAGTTGTTTTTTTTTTTTAAATTTTATGTCACATGTCAACCAAAATCCTTCACATAAAAGAGTGAATAGAAATATGTTTGGGTTTTATTGTTTTCATATGATTTTAAGTATTTGTATGCAATGATATTTCAAAGTCCAGTTAAAATAGAGTTAAAAGTACTGAACTAATATGTGAAAAGCTATTTCTGAACAATGTCTAGTCTGATTTTACAAAGTAAGTATGTTTGGACAGATCGTGAAAGATAAGAAAGAAATTTGAGTTGTCACTGCCACATAAATATATATATATATATATATATATATATATATATATGTTGGTTTTTTGAGGTAGGGTCTCTCTCTGGTCCAGGCTGAGCTGGAATTAACTATGTCGTTTCAGGATGGCCTCAAACTCATGAAGATCCTCCGACCTCTGCCTCCCAAGTGCTGGGATTAAAGCTGTGCACCACCGCACCCGGCTTTTTGTCATCAATATCTTAAAACCAATCTTAAAAGTTGACCCCTACGAACCACTAAAGACCTCTGCCTTTTCCACTATGTAAGATGTATACATTTGCATCTTTTTTTCTGTTTTGGTTTTTACAAGGTAGGGTGTCACTCTAGCCCAGACTGACCTGGAATTCACTATGTGGTCTCAGGGTTGCCTGTAACTCACGGTGATCCTCCTATGTCTGCCTCCCGAGTGCTGGGATTAAGGGTGTGTCACCACAGCCCACTAATATGCTTCATTTTAAATTAAATGATCCAAGTAGAAATAAAAGCAAGACATTACATATGGAGCTGACGGAATATAGCATACTGTTCTAGTACGTATGTATATATGCATGCATTCATACATGCATGTGTGTATGTATCCATGCACATATGTGTGTATGTATTTATCTAATCTCTGTACAATTCTTTGGAGGGTGTTACTGCTCTCCTTACTTATGGGTAAAGAAACAGACAAAGAGTGAGCATGTTAGGCAGTAAGATGGTCCTTGTAGCAGCCACCTTTGTTAAACATACTACTTTAGTGGACAATGTGGGTGCTGTCCAGAGCATTGGTGATGTGGTTTGCACATGTCCGCTGAAGTTCATGGACTGGAAACTTAAAAACACAACACAACGGTTCTGAGAAATGGGTTTTTTATAGCTAATTCATAAGGGCTCTGCTCACATAAAAGTATTGATGTTATTATTGAGGAGTAGATGTGTTATAGAAGCAACTTTGGTCTACCTTTTCTCCCAGTCATCTTTGTGATGTCTTCCAACATGTCATGATACAGCAAGGAGGCCCTCACCAGATGTTGGCTTCTTAAGCTTGTGTCTCTGAGCCTGCAGGACCATGAGCCAAGTAAGCTTCTGTGCATCATCATTGCCCCAGTTTGCAGCATTCGGTCATAGCATGCTAGGACTGACATCCAAGGTCACATGCTAGGCAGAGACAGACTTAGAATACCTTTTGGCTACTGAATGATTCTCCAGATTCTTTACCATGATGGTGCTATAAAATATCTGTGATGGATGCAAAGGTTTACAGATATTCAGTGATCACTAAACACACAGACCCCTGTGATATAAGTGGCGAAGAACCATGGAGTTTGATTCAGAAATCTTGTGATTACTCTCTTAGTTATTTCTAAAACTACTACTAAGGAAAATTGTTTCTTCAATTACTGTGTCTTTGTCTTTGCTGACTAAATGGTCAAGGAACAGTTCGGGAAGCCTTGAAGAGCCATGTGAGTACTCATGCTCTGAATAATGGTAGCCTATTTACATATTTCTTCATTCCCGCTAATGAAAACAGCTTATAAAATTATTTAGGCAAATCATAAATTTCAAATTTTCAGTATAGATAATCCAAAGGCAGCAACGAAATTCTTCCCATGCCTTTCAAAATTCAAAAATTCAACAAATTAATCCATGGCAAGCAGGAATAGTACAGAGTAGCAGGAAGAAAAGATATCATGTTGTTTTCACAAATTATGGATGACAGAGGAGATATGACACATATCACCAAATCAAAGCAGAGTATGGCATATGCTTCAAAGGGGTTAAGAGGTGTACAAATTCAGAAGAAAGAGCACTTTTGGGACAAGGAAATCAGGGAAGAGGACTTCCAACATACAAATGTTGGGAGAGAAAACTAGACTCCAATTCAGTTTCAAGCTTTCATTGAATTCTTTTCTGCAACTTTGCTGATTTGCAAATCAAGGAGAAGAAAATGGTTACTGAACTCAGAGTTTAGGGTTTGCAGAGATGGCTTAAATTTAGTTCTCTACTCAGAGTAGTGCTATGCCAAAACCGTACTCCACAGTGGCATGCACGAGGAACACAGGGTCAGTGCTCTACGCCAACATGGCTGCTGTCTAAGGAGATGGAGGAGGACCCAGGGGATGTTGTAGAGAAGGCAATGGTTGAGAATCTCCAAACTTCAGCAGGTAGTTTCTACATAGCTGGGCAAAGGAAAGAACAGCTGTTTCAGTAAAGGACACATGTTCGTGGATTTTGGATGTTTTCCTGTCATTGTTTTAGAGAATCACAACAATGGGAGCATTGTAGGACCCTGGGGAGTAATGCTCGACTCTCATTTTTCTTTAAAAATGTAGATCATACTTCTTTGTGCTGTCTTCTTAATTACTTAAAAAAAAATACTTGGCTTAGCACCAGGAGCTTCCTGGTCAATTATCTCATGAACAGTTTGAGTCAGCTTCACATGCCAATCTCTGTTTCCCCCAGAGGGTTTGGACTAACTGGGATGCTGAGGGAGACATTTAAGGAAAAGAGAAACAGGTTCATAGTGATGGCAAGTGATAATGAAGAAAAACTCGGGGAGTACCATATATATATACATACACACACACATATGATTTGTTTTGTTTTGTATTTCGAGGTAGGGTCTTACTCTGGCCCAGGCTGACCTGGAATTAACTATGTAGTCTCAGGGTGGCCTTGAATTCATGGCAATCCTCCTACCTCTGTCTCCCAAGTGCTGGGATTAAAGGCATGCACCACCACACCCAGTTTGGGGAGTATTATAAAACATGAATCCTGAAAAATTTCCCAACACATACAATAGTAGATGGAATTTCATATACACTTCCTTTTAACATCTACCTTACTTAAAAAAGATATATATATATGTATATACATATATATGTGCATATATATTATATATATGTATATATATCTGAAACAACATATCATTTTATCCACATTTTTATTTATAAATATAAATGCAAAAAGACATAATGATATAAAAATGCCTTCACAATTTAAAAATTAGAATTCACTTTTGATTATACTTAGAGCCCAGAGCGGAGTCTAGGCTAGAGGAAAACAAAGCAGCTACATCAGTAGATTTCAAATATAAACAAATATGTAACATCATGTATAAATTTAAAATGAGGCTGGGGAAGATGAGTCAGTTGGTAAAGTGCTTATGGTTCAATTGTGAGGACCTGAGTTTGAATCCCTAGTACTCATCTAAAAGCTGTTTGTGGCAGCTCAGACTATAATCCCAGCATGGGGGAAGCAGAGATGAGGGGGGTCCTGGGGCTTGCTAGCTAGCTAGTCTAACTACATTGATAAGCTCCAGGTTCAGTGAGAGAGCCCTTCTCAAAAAAGGTACAGAGTGGTTGAAACAGATACCCAACATTTACCTAATGGCCTCCAAACACGCATACACACTCATGTGCCTGCACACGCACAAACATATATATACATACATACACATACAACACACACATATATACATGCATATATGTGTATATATGCACACACATATGTATGGAAATGTTTTTTTTTAAATGAATAGAACAAATGTTCAGGACAAGTCTGAATAGAGGCCATATATATAAAGGCCATGAGGTCTATGGGGACTGTGGCAGTCAGTAAGTCTTAACCAGGTAAAATTTCAGTGGGCATTGGAGGGTAATCAGATGATGGAAATGGCATGAAGAACTGTGTGGAGCTTGTGGAAAGTAGTGATGGGAAGGAAGTTCGCAAAAGCAAGGGAGGTTATGACATACATAAAAGACCAGGATTTGAGTTTGTTTCGCCACTTAACTAAATGAATACAATACAGAAGATGCTAACTATGACCTGTGAAACAAGACATCTGTTAATATATAGAAGTTTTGTGTCTAATGGGTAAGGCAGATAGAGAAAAATCTCGGGTTCTTATAATCCATTCAGTAAGCAATTACTGGACACATTTTGTTGGCCAGGCCATGATGAGGGCTGCGGACACAATGATGGGGAAGTTAGGGTCCACAAGAATCACTGAACCATTGTAGAGCTCAACCGGATTGCTGACAGCTCATGTGAGAAAAGTACACAAGTACTTTTAGGGGAAGTTGTTTTGTTTTCTATACACAGAATTAGGGTAAAAGACAACCTGACTTAGGTAAAGAAAGTAGTAAACCTTGAAATAAAGTTATTTTCAACAGAGAGAGAGAAAAAAATATATATATACGAGACATATTTGTGGGAAAATAGTAGGAAAACCTGAATACCTGATGTAGAGAAGCCTAGTCAGTGTGTGTGTATGGGGGAGGGTTGTGAAGCCACTTGACTTCTCTTTTCAAGTGCCCAAAATTTGCTGTGACTGTGACTAACACTGAAATCTACAGAGACCACCTTCCCTTAATGCTAAGAATAATTTCAAGGTGGCAAAGCCCTGACATATCTTGCCAGGGACATCAGGTTTCTGTGTGGACATGGGACTTCCCCTTTGCTGGTATCTTGGTGCACCAATTTGTTCCTCTTCAAATATGAGTAGTGTCCTCATAAAGAAAACAGGGGTGAGTACAGACACAGATCTCACCTGGTGAGACATTCAGCTTGTTTCTTCAATAATTGACCAAATTGGCTGAAGACATCACATTTCAATGAGGTGTTCCTGGAATCCAGTAAACATTGCACAAATTTTTTTTAAAAAAAAACAATAATTGGTAAATTATTTCCAAGGATTGGAACAGAACTCCTAAAATGATTCACTGACGACTCAGATTCTGTGTGTTGCTTCTATACTACTTATTACCAAGGGAACTTGGGGCCTACTTCCTACCACACCGTGGCTATAAAAAGTACCAGCAAAAGCCACAGTAGAGTAACTTCTCCACTTTTTAGAATTAAACATGTCTAATGGCTTAACTGTTAGTTACACAAGAGTGATTTGGGTTTCACCTGTAAAAGCCATATCCACCAGTGCCATGATATTCTGAGGAACTATTCTGTTCTGTTCATCTTTCACCTGGCTGAGTTCCTCATGCAGAATGTATTATGTAAAAGAACCTAAAACACCAACAAAGGTCCTTCATACCGTGGGTCTGCGCAGTCACAGCAGAGGCCTATGAAATCAGTGTCTACCTGCAACAAGGCTTAGGACCCTACCTGTGCTACCAAGCTGCCAGTTTTCTTGGTGGTGGTAGCAGGTGTGCATAGGAGGTGCCCAGGAGGTGACAGGTTGAGTTCTACACATGGGTTCAATACACCTTCACTCTTATAGCCACTACTTGTGACTCCTTCTTTGTCTGGCTTTGTTTCACCATCATCTTCATCAAAGAAACCTAGAACTAGCGCTTCAGGTCCCCCATATGATGAAACCAGCCATGGATGGACACTGTCCAGTAAATACTTGCCCATGAGTTTTCTTTCACTGTGTTCTCAGATCTCCACTGCAAACAGGGACTGGAGGCTGTGGGTGGGGCCAGTTGTCAGGAAAGCCTATCAGGAACAAGCTGCCACTACAGACAAGTGCTGTGGCTGCTCACTTGGGTAGGAACTTCCATTCAGCAAGAAGGCCTGGGAGAAAACAGTTACAGGCATTCAAGGAGTCTCTTTTCCCTCCCCATTTATCTGTCACTTTTACCAGAAATGTCATAAAGTTTCCTCTGTTAAGATGATACATCTCTTTACAGTTTCACACAGAAGAAAGTGCTCAACTCTCCATAGACAAGGCCTCATCTAAGAAGGGTGAGATGCTCGAGTGCAGATAACGTAAGTGCCTTCTGGTTGCTTCCACTCAGCCGTGTCCCCTGCTCACTCACAATATTGTCGGTCATTTACCCCCAGCAGCTCATGTACTGTTTTCCAGCACTATTTCGGCCGATCTGGGGCTTGGCTTCCTTCCAGATTCCAGCCAGATCTCTCTCAATGTTCTGTGTTGGCAGACTGTTGTGTCTTCAGCAATAGGGTCTTACCTTTTACCTCAGTGAGTAATCAAGTACTCTGACAGAAGCTTGTCCTGTTTTGGGGACCTTGTATGTCTTATCAATCAATAGTTCATGTTGCAACCAACTTCTAGTACTAGGAATCACAAGCCAGAGAGAAATGTTTAGGGTTAGGCTTCACTTCATCCCATCTTCTCCAAGGCCATTCTTACCAGAAGATCACCTCATACTCTTATTGAGAGTTTATATCTTTTAGTTTGCTATCTAGGAGGAAGTTTTCTACAGTACCAGTTCATTTTGGATTTAGTTTTGAGTATAGCTCCCCCCACCATCACTCCATTCCCCTCCCTGCAAACCTTTTAATCCCTATTATCTAACATGACGTATATACCTATGCAATAGTGGCACCCGACCTAGGTAACCTATGGTGTTCTGATTGGCTAAGAGATTCACTCAGTGGAAAGGAACCCATGGCTGAAAGTGGGAGCCAAGTCTGTACCTTATGGAGAACGAGATCATGGTCTCCAAATGAGAAGCTCCCACTAGCCTTTGGCCAAAAGAGAGGCTATACCCATCAAAACCTCTCTAAATGAACATGGTTTACCCTTTTAACTTATGCTGGTCTCACTTTCTGGTCGAGAATCTGTTCTGTTTTTTCAGGAGGCAGTGAGAACCAAGGGCAAACAAGATCTATCAACAAGACAATGAATGATAGCCGACTCCCTGTCAGGAGATGAGACCTTCCTCGCACATAAACCACAGAGGAATGGTGGAGATAAGCAAGACTGCTTCTCCCACGGTGGGTCAGACAACCTGGGCCAGGGTGATGGAGACAGAAGCTGCTGGGAGCTCAGTACTAAGGTAGAGTTAAAACGCTTTCACCAAGGCTCAGGGAATTTTGCAGAAGTGGGGGTGGGGGGCAGAAAGATTATAAGAGCCACAGGGTGGGAGGAAATATCTAGAGGCATTGCCCCTCCCAGCAATGACCGACTGCTGCTCTCATAACTCATAACCCACAACCCCATTTGAGTATCAGCAATGCCACTGAGGATGGTCCTCAGTGAATGGGGGAAGGGAAGAGAGAAATTGACTGTACCAACACATGATGTGTCCATACGAAGTTTCTACTTAATGAAAACAAAAGACTCTTCTGCTCTTTGAAGAAGTAAAACAAAATATGAATTTATAAATATAAATCTATTATTTAGCAATTAAGCATGTTAACTGGCATTTATAATAAACTGATTTTCCTAAGATACAAAACTAATCATATCACCTCTTCCCATCTTAAAATTTTTTACATTTGTTATTTCTTAGATGGTAAAATCCTAGTTTGTCCTCTTATGCAAGGGTTTATCTTATGCTCCTTCTTTATATTTAAGCAATGTAGAGTTAGTTTTAGTTCCAAACTCATTATTGTTACATGTGTATGATTTGGCAAATGGACCTTGCTAGGACTAGAATGTCTCTCTCTCTTCCTATGTAGTTGGCTCCTCATTATCTTCAATACACAATCCAAATATCACTGTCTCTACTTAGTTTTCCTGGTTCCAACTGCACAGCAAAAACAATTCTTAAGCAGGACATCTGACTCTGTCATTATTTGCAATGCTACATTCACCTATGCATTTGTACATCAATACATGTAATTAATATTGCATAATTTGTAGATGAGAGATAACATACTGTTTCTTTTTAATCTTTGCATTTTCAGAGCCTTATGATGCCTTTTAGGAGAGAGTTGTGCATACTCTCAAATTTCAAGTGGATAAAGAAGCAAATGCTTAAAATATTACAAGTCTGATGCAATTAAAAAAATGTTCTCCCAAATTGGGTATTAGGATTAGAAAAAAAAAATTAAAACAAACGTAGTTATTATGGGCCCCACACCTACTTCTGTTTTTCATTTTTATTTGTTTATGAGAGAGAGAGAGAGAGAGAGAGAGAGAGAGAGAGAGGGAGAGAGAGAATGGACATGCCAGGGCCTCTAGCCACTGCAAACAAATTCTAAATGTGTATGTAACCATGTGCATCTGGCTTATGTGGGTACTGAAGAATCAAACCTGGGTCCTCAGCCTTCACAGGCAAATGCATTAACTGCTGAGTCATTTCTCCATCCCCGCAAACCTCCTTCTAAAGATTATCTTTGAATTGAATTATTAAGACTTTCTAAATAGGAAGTGAGTTGGCTTTGCAATCTTAGAACTAATGTTAAATCCTGACTGTTTCTATTTTTTTTTTGAATTTAAGGTTTTTGTTTTTTTTTAAAAAAAGAGAAAAATACACAAAAAATACTGAACATGATAACTGCTTGTCAAACTATAACTCTTGCTGGTAGTAATGTCAAAAATCCTCCATTTCTAAAATGACATGTTGAAGCTATTGGAGAGTTTCTTGAACCACTTTCTTCTCTTGTATGTGTACATATTCTCATTCGTCATTGTCTGAATATCCAGAGACATTAGATGTAATGGATAGATATGAGCAAATTTTACTGAGTAAAAACAAGTAAGTCAGACAGAAGAAACTTTGTTAGTTTTAAAAGACCAGAGTTCTTTTTTCTGGCTCCATTTTTGCATTAATTTCTAGCTTCCTTGCAGAAAATACAAAGCTGAACTATCATGCTATTGGGAGTGCATTAAAGCTTTCTCTGAAGCTTAATAGAGAGTATTTGAGAAGGTCTCATGTATGCTGCCCTATGCTACCAGGAAGTGCATTTAGTTTCCTGTGAGATTTTATAATACCAATATTGGGAAGTGGTACTGATCACATACTAGTTCCTCGGGTGTTACCAGCAGCTGAGGTGGGGAAGCAGGCACCATGAGACAGATCTGTCTGCTCGCCTGGTTTCCAGTTCTTTCCTCCTGCTGGGTCCTTTCCAGGTGGGCTCATGTGCAGGATTCACCTATCCCCTCTTCTAATGAGACATGACAAAAGTCAGAAGCTCTTCCCAGCCTGTCTACCACAGAGGTGCCCCACCCCCTCTAACCACTAGCTGTCTGTCACCTTCACTCCTTGTAGCACCTCTTAGTTTTCATGTCAATGAGATGCACTGTTCTTCCTCTTCTCACTCCTAGGCAGTACCTTTAATGTCGAATGTTGGGAGGCAGCCAGCTCTCTCAGTAGTTTCCCTATCTTGTCAAGAACAGAGTCTTGCAATAGATGTGGTACACTATGAAAAGCACTATAAACAGATTTGAATGAAATAGAACATCTGACATTGGATGGAATATTAATCTTTCTGTTATAATGAAATAATCATTAACTGTCAAAGTGTAATACAAGCCAAGACCGATTGCAGTCAGGTTCACATTGCTGGCAGAAAATACCTAACCAACAGCAGCTTGTGGGGAAAAAAAAAGGTTTATTTTGGCTTACAGAGTTGAGGGGAAGGTCTATGACGGCAGGGCATAAACGATGGCATAAGCAGAGGGTGGACATCACCTCCTGGCCAAAATTAGATGGACAGCAGCAACAGGAGAGTGTGCTCATCACTCATAAGAGGAAGCTGGTTACTACACCCATAAGCCTGTCCCCAACAATACTCGGCCTCTAGAAGGTTCTAATTCCCAAACTGCCATCAGCTGGGGACACAGCATTCATAACATCTAAGTTTATGGAGGACATTGGAATCAAACCACCACAGTGCCCAAGTGGGTACATGGTCCTGAGGTGAGTATTAGAGGTCTTTCAGGCTTCCACTGATAGGGCTGTTAACCACTGAGCCATCTATCTTTCCACAGGAAATCAGTTCTTCCAAAATTATCTGGTCTCAAATCTATTGAGATTATTCTGGGTAGAATCATTTAGCATTTGCAGCCTTTAGTATAATGAGAAAATTATAACAATAGGAGAAGGCAAAAATCTTTATATTTACATGCCTATTACACTGCACATGGTACATAACTTGTAGGAACATACTTTTATGCTTTGATAACTGTGTGCACGCATTCTCATACAATCCTATACTCCACTCCTTCTCCCCTTTTGTGGGTGGAAATTCTGGGGCTGAGTTCCCATGCCTTCCCTGGCATGGCTGTTATGGAAGGATAGAGACCCCCTGTCTTTCACCTCTGTAATTCATAGGCTTAAGTTCAACTTTGTATTTAAAATTGCAAATTATTTTGAAAAGTGAATACACCTAAGGACAAGATACTTCTTAAAGTTCCTAAAGTAATTTTGTCTATGATTACCTTTCATCTGTGAGTTTCTGTTTTTATTTTTATAAAAAGACACTATTCTTATGTTTATAGAATCAGGGCTTTTCAGTGATACTAAAACACTTTAAAACAGCAGTATTAAGATTTAATTAGCATTGGTTGTACAATTTAGTATTTCTAGGTATATTCAAAGTTCTGCAACCATTATCACAGTCAACTTAAAACATTTTTGCCTCTTCAAGAAGAAATCATACACCTGTGAGCAATGGTTACTCATTTCCCACTAAGCTCCAGCCCAAACCCCAGTCCTTAGTGATCACTATCTACTTTTTTTTTTAATTATTATTCACAACATATTTTGTATGGCTACATCATGTGTTGTTTCCCTCTTTTCCCTTGTCCCTGGCCCCATTCAGCTGGAGACCTTCCCCGATGGGGTTGCAGGTATTCCCCATGGGGTTGTGGGCTATACATTGTGGAAGCAGCAGTCAGTTTTGTGTTTGGAGACGGGTGGGAATGCCTCTGGACATGATGTCTCAGCCTGTGGCTCTTACAGTCTCCCCACTCCCCACTTCTACAAATATTCCTGAGCACTGGTGGGTGAATTTTAAGTCTACTTCAGTGATGGGCTCTTTAGGAGCCTCTGGACCTCTGCTTTGGCAGCGGTTGAGTATCCTCAGGGTCTGTCTCCTTCACCCTGGCGCTGATTATCAGGTTCAGCATGGAGGCAGTGTTCTTGCTCATCTCCCTAATTTCTCTGTGGCTTGGCTGAAGTGGGAGACCTAGCCTATCTACCCCAGCTCTGCTATCTACTTCTTGTCTCTTTGGATTTGCTTTTTACAATTTATGTAAAGAAAATCATGTTGAAGCCAGGCGTGGTGGCACACGCCTTTAATCCCAACACTCAGGAGGCAGAGGTGGGAGGATCACCATGAGTTTGAGGCCACCTTGAGAATACAGAGTGAATTCCAGGTCAGCCTGGGCTAGAGTGAGACCCTACATTTAAAAAAAAAAAAAAAATCATGTTGAGATAAGGACTTAGAAGTGCATTTAGGAAGAAGCACTCACTCCACCCCAGTGCTCCCCCAACCCTGCCTTGTTGTTTTGTTGAAAAATAGCGTGCTTGACAGCAAAAGTGGAGTCTGGATCTTAACGCTAAAGGAAAGATGCCAAAATGCTGACATACTGTGCACCTATCCAAGGAACAGAGTGAGTGACAAAGAATTCTACCAGGCACAGAATGGGTGGGCTGGGGTGAGGGAACCTACACCTCACAAACTCAGTTCTTTCCTCCTTCCAAATGGAAGATCCTTCGGCTCCTGTTTTCCTCAATGACACAGTTAAGTAAGAAAACAAGACATCCTGGTACCCAAGTCTTCTTCCTTCCCAGCACCCACCCTACCCAAGGAAAGGCCCAATTAGCCTAGCTTACGATTAGATTAAATTTACATCTGTTATACACTTGGTCTCATGGAATTCTACAAATTGTAGGATGGTCATAAATAATGTGTAAGGTGTTGTGAATATTAGACAACCTCCCCTATATAAACTATAAATATAGAAAACTATGCAACTATGTGTTATGTTCAATGAATATAAATGTTTAATTATTCTTTTGATTACATTATTTTACATCACATAATAGTTTCAGAGTTCATTCATGTCAAAACATATATTAGCACTCCTTCCTTTTTGTGGTTGGGTCATATTTCATTGTACACGTTTAACACATTGTACTTATGCATTCATCAATGCATTGACAATTATTTCTCCCACTTTTGGGCTATTCTAACTAGTTCTGTGAAGAAGATTTGTGTGGATGTGGGTATGTCTGCCCTCATTCTGTGCATATGTCTAGAAGTGAAATGTTAGGTCACAAAGTAACTTTTGAAAACTGGCCAATTCTTTCCAAATGCAGCTATTTTGTTTTACCCACAGTAAATGGCTCCAGTGTCTCTGTACCCTTACCAACACTTTTGTTAGCTGTCTCTTTAGTGAGGACCATTCTAGCGGGCATGAGCTGGTATCTTATTGTGGTTTTTATTTTACACTTACCCAGTAGCTAAAAGTGTTGAACATTATTTCATGATTTTAAAAATTATTTGTATATCTTCTTTGTAGAACTGCTTGTTCTGATCTCCTATTTTTTTAAATGGGTGTCTCTCATTGAATAGGAACAACTTGTAATATGTTTTTAGACAAGTCCTTTACAATTTGCATCTTTCCCTCCAGCTCTATGAGTTGCCTTTGATCTTCTTGATAGTATCCTTTGAAACAGTTTTAAAAATTTTGTGGAAATCGGACTTATTTTACTTGTGTTTCTCATGCTCTGGGAGTTATATCATCTTATTTATTGCCTTACCCCACGTCTCAAAGATTTATCCCTTTATTTTCTTTTATGAGCTTTGTAGTTTTCACTGTTGCATTCATCACTTGTTCTTTGTTTGTTTCTTCCTTACTTTTTTTTTTTTGTTTTGTTTTACAAGGAAGGGCCTTTAACTGCTGAGCCATCTTCCCATTCCAGAATCTTTTTATTTTATTTTAGTCTTACATAGACAATTAGGTTATCAGTAAATATACATGGTTTTGTTCTTTCTTTTTTTTAAAATTTTTTAATTTTTTTATTAACAACTTCCATGATTATAAAAAATACCCCATGATGATACCCTCCCTCCCCCTGTTGTTTTTTGTAGTAAGGTTTCACTCTAGCCCAGGCTATCCTGGAATTCTCTATGTAGTCCCAGAGTGGCCTTGAGCTCACAGAGATCTTCCTACCTCTCTGCCTCCCTCGCCTAAATGCTAGAATTAAAGGCGTGCCCCGCCATGCCTGGCTGTTCATTGTTTCTTGTGTACATGGCTTTGGGTGGAATGAAGCAGTTCTGGTGACTGGGACCCAAAAGCAAGCAGCAGGAATGTTTCTGGGCCTGCCCTTGCAGTCTCCACTTTGCTAGACATCAGGGAAGAATCTGACTTCTCCTTATCTCTTGCCTAACCTGTCTTTCCATAAGCAACCTAAGTCCCTCTCTAGGAAGGTATTCCCTTTTTCTAAAATTAAAGTTTAAATGTGATCCTGGAATTCTGGTCAGTTAAGCTCAGCCGTAAACTTGGCATCATGGCTGACCTCTTCTTGAGCCAGCCCCAACTCCAGACCAATCAGCCCTCTCTGAGGCTCGCCTGAGCCTGAAGGTAAAGCCCACCACAAGATGGTGATAAGTGGACCCTTAGCAGGTGGGCAAGCCCTCTTTGCTGGCTGTTCATTTCTCCTGAATTTCCAGGTTTCTGTCATGGTAAACCTCCCCTGTGGGCCGAGAAGAGAGGAGACACAAACCCTACTTCCACATGGGCTCTCTAGGCCTCCTCCACATGGCAGGAATTCTTGGTACTTTTTCCTCTACATCCCTTTTCATATTCCAGGCCCATGTTCACTTCCCACATGGGACCTCAGACTACATGAGTGTATCCATTTTCCCTTCCCTTGGTTCCATCGTTCCTTGAACAAATGCCATGTTTCAATAATGATCCTTCTCAGTCTTGTTATATTTCAGTTCTTTGGTAGAAGACACATGAACTCAGGGTTTATAGCTAAAGGACTCTCTCCGAACTCCAGAAACCCCACTATGGAAGTCCAAGTTCCTTCTTCGGCGTGTACTGTTTTCTCCCTTCATTTCTTTGCATCTTTATTGAATCATCTTGGCACCTGGCCTGTTGTTTCTAACTTTTCATGTCCTTTTGTTTTCATTGCTTCTGGAGAGACACATGGTCCAGTGTTAATGCACATGCATACCCCAACTTGGTATATGGCAGAGTGCTGAGCATATAGTAAGTACTTAACAAATACTTTACTAACCATCAGTTGATTAACAGAACTGGAGGTACCAGAGGGCTAAAGGAAATAAGCCACATTATTACAGAGATAAAGCTTATAAGTTCCATTCTATAATGATGCAGCTTACTTCATCATTTTGAAACTGTTAAAATAATTGTTTGGAAAATAATTCAAACTAATAGTCTATAAATGTCATTTCTAGGTGACTACATTCAAATAGATTACTAGTTAATAACATTTGCAATTCTGGGAGTTTCTTTAGTCTTTAAAATTCCATTAATATGTGGAGATGATATCTTTCATTTACATTTTTGTCATGTACTGAGTGTACAATTAACTACATTTGTCTTTGTTATGTCTTCTCACGTGTATCTACTAACTTAATAGTCAATGGAAAGTTTTCACTAATTATTAAGTTGAGCCAAATAAACTATTTATAACCATCAGTCCAAAGTAAAAAAAAAAAAAAAAAAAAAAAAAAAGAATTGTAAAACATTGTGCCTCTTTACTCACTGTGAACACATCACTTTTCTAGATTCTCTATTCATGTTGCAAAATTCAGAGATTTTGAGAAGTGGGAAAAGAAAAAACAAGCTTCCGCCTGACTGACACACATGAAATATTTAAAGAAAAAGTTCTGTTTTTCTGACATTAAATGAAAATTAAGTAAATCTAATTTTAGACTTATTTTTTAGTTAGGGTTTGCAAATAAGTCTCTAAAAATGCAAATTATATAATTGGTCATTTGGGTTTTTCCTGTTCTTTTCCTTCATCTTATTAATCTTGCAAGAAATATCATACATGTCTTTCAGAACATTGAATTTAGGTGGAGATGTTCCTGAGTAGAGAAAACAAAACTCCAAATAAGGGTTTAACATGATTTTTATGTAAAAATAAAGATAAAAAAACAACTGGAAGTTTGAGAAATTTAGCTTTCTCTTTTATTATTTTTGCTTCATAACAAATTTGAGACTTTGACCCATTCCTTCACAGTATTTTAAAAGTTAAAAAATATAAGCAAGTGAAGTTTTATAAATTTCTTCAGGTAAAGCAAAACTAAAGGAAAATATCATATACTTATAGTTAAGACTCAAAGTTCCAGTTGATTTACTTATTTAGTCCCCTTTTTTTAAAAAAATCTCTATCTGCAGAAGAAACCTAGGAAAATTATGATGAGATGTTGGTCAGTATTAGGAAATATAAATAAAATTCAGGTCAATGATATAAATACTTGTTAAGAAAGACTGTTGTAAAACTTATATTTGCTGTGAATTTCATCACTCTTTGATTAGTCATTTTATTGCCCTTTCAGCCAGTCCAACTATATCAAATAGCATCAGTCTCAGTGCCCAGCAAGTAGCTGATGACGATCTTACCCTGGGTAAGTGAGCCTCAGACATGAGACCTCACAGTGGTATTTAGGAAAGATTAGGCTTTTATACCCTGCCAAAAGCCATAATTAAAATGAATAGAACCTGCTTATCTAAACAGTTGTCATTTCTTCTTCAACAAAGAAATTTTGCCATTTACCAGTGTCAGAAAGTCTAATCTCCTAAAGAGACTGAGATGTTACCATTTCCTTGTTTATTCTTGTAGAGGAAGGCATCTGAGAAAACAATGGAAAGAAATTATGCACAGGGAAGCCTTCTGCAGCCATGTCAATGCGTTGCAGCCTCTGCTCAAACTCATGAAAACCTTACAAAGAGCAGCTCAATGCTCCTTCTCATGTCTGTCTCCATGCTTAATTGTAGTTCGGACTTATTATCATAACATTTTTACACCAATCTTCAAGTTTTAGAACAATCCCATATTTTAAAAAATATATAATATTTAAATATTTAAATAAATGTTTTTAATTATTAAAAAGCAAGCATCCCTGTTTTTACCTAAATAACTAAAAACCATTAAAACATAAAATAAATTGATAGGTTTTGATTTTTGAAGTGAAGATTCCTTTTCTCCTCAAATGACCATCAGTAGAAACCGGGTATCTTAGAAGCTGAATGTCTGAAATTCAAAAAGATCCCAGATGGTAGAATGACTCCAGGCTGTCAGGTGGATCCACTGTTTCTACATGGTGACATGATGTTACCTACAAAGTGCATTTTCTGGCACTGGGCAGCTGAGTTTCAAAACTTATTGCAAACAAAAACTTTCAATGGGGGCTGAAGAGATGGCTTAGAGGATAAGGTGTTTGCCTGCAAAGTCTCAGGACCCAGGTTCAATTCCTTAGTACCCACGTGAGCCAGATACACAAGGGGGCACATGCATCTAGAGTTCATTTGCAGTGGTTTGAGGTACTGCTGTGCCCATTCTCTCTATATCTGCCTCCCTCCCTCTCTCTCTCTGTCAAAATGGATAAATAAAAAGAAAATTAATGGGGCTGGGAAGATAGCTCAGTGGTTACACAGACTTGCTTGAAAAGCCTACTGGACAGGATTTTATTCTCTAGTTCCCATGTGGAGTCAGGTGTGCAAATTATTGCATATGTTTGGAGTTCATTTGAACAAATAAGAGGCCTTGGTGTGCCCATATCCCTCTCCCCTTACAAATAAATAAAAATATTTACAAAAATATTCGAATGTATTAAGTGTACAATTCTGTGTGGGGCCACACTCATGTGGGCCACAGTTTGGATATATCTACTTTTAAGATATCAACTCCAAATGTTGTGAAAAAGAGAGAGAGAATAATGAATCTCATGTGAAGTAGAAAGTTTTAAGTGTGAAGGATCTGCTGAGCCCACTGCATTTTTCAGGCTCTAAAATCAGGTTCACAAAACATTTGTCTCACTCTAAGAAATAGTGATAGGAAGACAAATTCTGTGGTTTGCTGAAGAACAGAGATTAGAAAGCATTCATGATAAAGTCTTCATCTTTTGACTTCTAAGCTTCACTTATTTTCCAAGGATATTTTAAAATATATGAATAGATAAGTCATGGAAATAAATACAAATAGCCTCCAGAGATTTCATAGAAAAGACATGTGATTTCATATATCATAACATTGAAGTATTATTTGTCATCTAATCAGACTGGCAGAAAAAAAAATTATAGCAAACACTGTTGGTAGATCATAACATGCTAAAAGTCCTGTTGAGACTAGTGTGTCCAATCTAAGCACAGATGCATTAAAACAATAATAGCTCTTCCAAGCATCAACCTTACAGAAATACACACACAAATCAAAATGACACATTTTAAAAAAAAATTTTGTTATAATAAAAACTCCCCAGAGCATCTCCCAAGAGCAGAGAGAAGGGGACGAGGACTCAGGCTGCGTGCTCACTCTCACCTCCAATCCCACCAGATGCCACAGTTGACTAAGGAAAGGAAGGAGACAGTAGGGAAGATGCACTGCCTCAACCTGACCTGTGGGCAGGCAGGCTGGGGACAAGCTCCCAAGCTTGCACAGCTTAGCCATCTTCGCCGAGGCCAAAGTTTTTAATGTTTGGGTTAAAAAAGAAACAACTGGGCTGGAGAGATGGCTTAGTGGTTAAGTGCTTGCCTGTGAAGCCTAAGGACCCTGGTTCAAGGCTCGATTCCCCAGGACCCATATGAGCCAGATACACAAGGGGGCGCACGCGTCTGGAGTTCATTTGCAGTGGCTGGAGGCCCTGGCGCACCCATTCTCTCTCTCTATCTGCCTCTTTCTCTCTCTGTCTGTCACTCTCAAATAACTAAATAAAAATGAACAACAACAACAACATTTTTTTTTTTTAAAAAAAAAGGAAACAACTGAGCCTAGCATGGTGGTGCATGCCTTTAATCCCAGCACTGGGGAGGCAGAGGTAGGAGGATTGTGAGTTTGAGGCCACCTTGAGAATACAGAGTTAATTCCAGGTCAGCCAGAGGTAGAGTGAGACCCTACCTTGAAAAAAAATAAAAAGAAAGAAAGAAAGAAAAGAAACAACTGTAAAAATAAAGAAGTTATGTAAAATTGTATTGTAAAATTTAGTAATTTACTATTGAACTCAAGTTCTGAAAATAATTTTTTAATTTAAGATGTATGCATTTATTTTGAGGTTTCATCCGTTTCATCCATTACAATGGACCAGACGTAATTTACTCCATTATCAGTCAAAACAAACTGGCAGTTTTATTTCTAATATCTTTCTGCAGTGAAAGAATGAGAATCCTTCATACAAATGGCCCATTTTTAGGCAGAGACAATAAAGTACAGACTGAAACTGTGATAATTTCAGCTCAAAATAGTTTTCAAATTTTAATGAAATTTTCTTAAAAGGAGACAATAGTGTAAAAGACACCCTAGTAGCCAATGATGAAACAACACTGAGCATAAAACAGAGTAATCTGATGTTTAATAAATATAAACTTTGTGTTTTATTATCTGGTTATTTTACTTTTGTGTCTGATTAAATAAAGCACAAAACACATGAGGTACAAAAATTTACACAGATAACATTTTATGTAGAAAGAATAAATGATATAAAGTATTATATAATGACAAGGATGCCTAATCACTTTCAAAAAATTTTATTTTGTGTGTGTGCATGTGTACGCACACAAGTGGGCATTCTAGGGACTCATGCCACTTCACATAGAATGCCAGATACTTGCACCAATTATTGAGTCTGGATTTCCTTGGGTAGCTGGGGAATCAAGTTGAGACCAGTGTTTGCAAGGATGTGCCCCATATTTTTCCAAATGCAACACCAGATTTCCTTTCTAAAGTATCATGTAACTCAGACAACATAATTGAAAATAAGTATGCAAATTTTCTAGGAGGAAAGATTTTTTTTTTAATTACATGTGATTCTTGCTTAAAGAATGTAGAGATGGAAGTAGCTATAATTTCTTAGCTCTATATTCTACTAGGTACCTACCAGGCCCAAAAAAAAAAAAAAAAAAAAAAGTCACAAATACCAGTAGCAGAAAGGATTGACTTTTTTTTTTTTTTGTATTTTAGAGATACCACAAAATATACATTTCCATAAATTTTCAAAGGTGCAAATCCTATCTCTTATCATGTTATGAAGACAAAAGAAATTTCCAGTAGCAGAATTGTGCCTGAAAAGCCACACACATAAGAAGAATTTGAATAATGTAAGTAGAATTTCATACCCCCATAAAATATTAGTAGAGGCTTCTGTTACTGATTAACTTTTCAAAGAAAATTGCTAATAATTTTATACTGTGTAAAATAATTTAAAAACCATGTATTAAATAATAGTGTAAGTAACAAATTAAACTTATTAATGCTTACATTAGTATACTGTTAAAATATGTTCCTTCATTTTTCCTTCCATGTTTTGTTGCTGCTCCTGGAAAACACTTGCAACACCATGGAATTCAGAGGGATTTGTTAAGAAACTTCTGACAGGCACATTGAGTCCACTGTCTGCACACTTTAAGAATTCTTTCAAGCTTAATGAAGAAACCTAGTTAGGGATGTTTGCCTTGCTGCCCTGCTTTTACTTAAAAATCTCTTTTTCACAAGCATAAGGTTTAGAGATAAATTCCAGTTTATTATTAAACTATTATCATTCTCAGGGTAAAACTCCCTAAGAATCCAGCTGCTTTTCTTCTATACAGAGCTAATTTACCTGGCTTTATAACACCATGACCAGTGCTCTGTATGTAAACCATGGGCATCAATGAACAGAAAACAATCACCAGGAATAGAACTTTGTATCTGGACAGATCTTTGCTGCAGATGGGGAAACTGATGGAGTATGGTCTGCCTGATATCACATAGCAACCAGCTTGGAGTAATACGCACAGGTATATATGCTATGCAACATGCAATAGTTCTTCGTCCCCAGTCTCTGGCAGCCAGCATTCGACTTTGTCTCTATATATTTGAATCATCTAGGTACTGGTCTTAGTGATATAGTGTTTGTGTTTTCATGAGTGGCTTGTTTTGTTTAGCATAAGGTACTCATCCTTTCATGACTACATGGCTGCTTGGGCCTCTACCTGTGGTGAAGGGTGCAGCTTTGAGCACAGGGGTGCATTACCTCTTTGTGACCCTGCTTTAGAGTGTACCCATGATGCATTTTCTTTCTTAGTTGGAGGCCAAATATTATTACTACTTTTTAATTTTTTTATTGACAACTTCCATAATTATAGACAATAACCCATGATGATGCCACCCCCCATTTTCCCTTCACAACTCCACTCTCCATCATATACCCTCCCCCTCTCAATTAGCCTCTGTTTTATTTTGATGTCATCATCTTTTCTTCCTAGTATGAGGGTCTTGTGTAGGTAGTGCCAGGCACCGCAAGGTCATGGGTATCCAGGCCCAAATATTATCTTCATATCAAGTTGAAAGTCACAAATGGGTGTCAGAACTTCTGGAGTGCACCTCTACATTGGTCTTTCTCTTTGCTGGAGCTTTTCTTTCTCTGGAAGAGCTTTAGGGTTAAATTTCTCTCTCTCCTGAGTTTGAGGTTGTGATATCCATTCAACTTGTGCTTCAATATGTGTCCGTCATGTGGACATGAGCAGAAGAGCTGTGAGTGGAAAGTGTATGCATGATAAGACAGTCACATTACACATTTTGATGTTACAAACATTCTAGATCAATCACTGCTTAGATGACAGTAGATGGAAATAGACCAGCATTGGGGCAGCCTGATGCGTGGATCTGATAGATCATGTCGTTGCTGTATGCTTTCTGCTCTAAATTTATGAAGTCCTGTGATCTTTTCTCTAATTCTGTGAAGAGCCATAGAAGCTTAAGAGAAGAAAAGACATAGGTTGGCATCCCAAGATGGAAGTCCTAAAGAGAACTATATTCTCCAACAATAGCAAAACAGGTTGGCCATGCTAACCTGGACATTCTTGCTGAAACATAATTCTTGGTTACCTATGACTCATCAGTGAGGAAGCTGTTTCCAAGATTACATATTTCCTCCTGATCCCCATTAATTCTCTCAGCTTAAGATCACTGTCTTTACCCAGTCATTGCAGCCTGGAACCCGTTTATTTGCCAAATATATCACGCACCAGTTAATCACTGGATTTTGTACCCAAGTGCCTCTTAAATGCTTTCCTATCAGCACACTCATCCTCATCCCTTGATCAACACTCCAAGTTTCTAAGTCTTGGGTTTCTTACCGAACTGTTTTGATCATCTCCTTAGCTCTTACCACTTCTCGTTTTCAATCTGGTACACTGCACATTTTTACCAAAGGAAACTTTCGGAAGCATAAATTTTATCACGTTGTTCACAGCTTTATATTACTTCTGACATACTTACTAATATATCTGGTAACCCCTATAGGTATATATCACCTCAGACAGCACCCCCCAAAATTCCTGTGGCCTTACTGTAATGTTTAGTTTCCTCAGCATGTCACATCCTTTCCCATACAATGAGGAGGATTGGAATGCACCCATGACTCCCTGTCAGCACCAGTGCCTGTCTTCATCCCTCGGCCCTCTCCTAGTTCTTGGACCAGACATCACCACGATGTCCCTCTCTGAATTGGTGCTCCCCACTTCTGCCCAATATTACTTTTACTTATTGCTCAATTCTTGCTTATTTTCCTGTTTGTCTAGACTTCTGAAAGTAGTGAACATAAAAGTCCTTAGCAGTGTCTTCTTTGTCATCATATGCCTAGCACCTAACAAAACGACTCATACAGTACACACAAATTGGGCTTTCTGAATAAAGGCATGAACTTGCAGTGCTGGCTGCTGATCCTCACTTCTGCCTTCCATATTATAAAGAAAGAACAAGGTGTACAAGGAAAGGTGGAGTGAAGGGAAGGAAGCAGTTTGGCAGTAAATGCGAGTAGTAACCATAGTTCTCTCTCATTCTGACAACATCCTGGGAAGACAGAAGGAAGAAATTCCCATACAGGGACGAGGGATTTTGTGCCCAAATGTCACAAAAGTCCTGATCTATGTGCCTCAAAGCCTCAGCTCTGTTGCACTACACTGTCCTGCCATACTATTTTTCCAATGAGCAGAAAAGTTTATTTTTCAATGCTATAGCCAAAACTATTCTGAAGCAGTGTTTTCTCCCTAAGCAGTGCACACATCACACAGAAGACTTCTTCAAAGGATCATTTGGAAGGTGGTTACTTATGATACCAGAGAATTGGGGTAAATGAAGTGGTTAAGCTGACTTTTGTAACTAGACCCAGTAGACTAGATCTTCCAGAAAGTACATTTGATAGGCTATTTTGTAAAATTTTAAACTTTCAAAATCTCTTTTATTAACCACTTCCATACATCTAGGCCACATACCATGATCATCATCCTCTCCTTCCATTCTCTCCTTCCCCCCACCTAAATCCCTCTCTAATGAATCCCTTCTTTTCAACTAGTCTTTCTTCTATTTTTTTTTTAAAGTTAGTTATTTACTTGCAAGCAGAGAGAAATATAAAGAAGAGAGGCAAAAAGAGAGAATGGGCATGCCAGGACCTCCAGTCATTGAAACTGAACTCCGGATGCAGGTGCCACTTTGTGCTTTATGTGGGTTCTGAGGAATCAAACCCAGGTCAAAATGTTTGGCAAGCAACTGCCTAAGCAGCTGAGCCATCTCCCCAGCCCTAACTTCTACTGTGATGTCATCATTTTTCCTCCTATTATGTAGGTCTTTTGTAGGTAGCATCAGCCACTCTGAGGTTAAGGGTGCCATGGCTACTTTGTGTCTCCATATTTTGTAATATTTTAATAACTTAATTGGAATGCATGCTTAATAAATCCAGACTTATTATAATTTGTTTACATGAAGGGAATTTGTAGTTTTCATCACTGATCAGTTACTTGTTACTAAGAGTGTCACACTGATGGTAGAACTAAGACACTTTAAAAGGAACTCTGTATTTACATAAGCTCTTAGGAATATGAGCGTGTTGTTAAAGCATGATGTTGTTTGTCTTAGCTTTTATTATTCTGTTTATATTCTAGTCTAGTCTATTGTATAAAAATAAAAAGGACAGAATATTTCACTATGACCTCATACCAATGATTGTATCAGGCCAATTTTTTTTTTTTTTTTTTTTTGAGGTAGGGTCTCACTCTAAGCTCAGGCTGACCTGAAATTGACTATGTAGTCCAAGGGTGACTTTGAACTCATAGGGATCATCCTACCTCGGCCTCCCAAGTGCTGGGATTAAGGTTGTACACCACCATGGCCTGGAAAAGGCAACAATTCTGATGCAAAAAGAACTCCCATACAATGAGCTATGGCAGAGGAGGAAGGGCACAAAGCTGTCACTATAAAACATCATGGAGCTGAGGAGATGGCTCAGAGTTCTTGCTGCTAAAGTGAAGGTCTGAGAGAGCCTGAAGGGGACCAAGTTTTCCCCTCAATACCCACATAAAAAGCAGAGTGAAGCCACACACACACACACACACACACACACACACACACACACCTATAACTCCAGTGTTTTATTATTGATACAAAGAGAGAAAACAGAAAAATAACTATGAAAATCAAAATAATAGCATCACAATACTTAGGGCAACTATCATATCCGATTAATATCCTTTTCAACATTGATTTTTCCATGTACTTTTCCAAAACTATGTCAGCCCTCAAAATGCCCTTTCAGTTTAATGTTCATTTTTTAACATATCAGGGTTATTTCTATAGCACTTAATAATAGTCTAAAACACTGTTACATGAGTATATGTGTGTGTGTACTTAGTAGAGTTTCTTTCTTCGTCATTATTTTAGAGATCTGTTGCCTACTCACTTCTGAAAAGTTATAATACCAGTTTAGAACCTTTGTTTTTATATTCTGAAATCCCAAGGCAGAATTATAATCAAGTCATCAAAATTTTTTGATGTCTTCATTACATAAAAGTGGCAAGTAATATAAAATAAGTTCATTCAATTACATTACATCACATTTATCACAGATAATATCACTTGTATTTTATTTTAATTAGCTTATTTTTATATTTTATTTATTTGAGAGAGAGAGAGATAGGGAGAGGAAGAGAGAGAGAATAGGCACGACAGGGCCTCTAAACACTGCAAACAAACTCCAGGTGCATGCGCCACTTTATGCATTTGGCTTACGTAGATACTAAGGAATCGAACCTGGGTTCTTAGGCTTCTCAGACAGGCACCTTAATTGCTAAGCCATCTCTCCAGCCTTTATTTTAGATTTTAACATTGGACATTTGTAAATTGTTCATTATACTGGTCATTTATTTTTGAAGAGTCTAAAACTATCACCACATCTTTAGAATTGAAAGGTATGTGGTACGTGAGTCAGCTGCTACAGTAGGATATGCTGTTCACAAGGAGAATCAGTCCAGAATGTGAAAGACCTTGGTGGAAGGATATGTGCTTCTGACTGTGGGGCTCAGAAGTGTTTCCATGGTCATTTTACCCTTTCAACAGGAGCCTAACCCTACAGAACAGAGATCTAAAAGATGAATGCTACAGGCAGACATAGGTTGAGGATGTTCCAGCAACAAAAAAGGGTTAAGATAATATTGGAAAACTTAGAAACAAGGGATGCTTTCATAACAACAACAACATATCTAAAGGAGAAACAAATTATTTAGGATAGACAAATGGTACTAATATATATATATATTATATAATGCATAAAGGAAAGTGGTCAGAAATGTGACCAGACAAGAAACCAGAACTAGGTAATAAAAGATGCTATTGTTTTATATGGAGACCTTTTAGATTTTATTACACTAGATGATAAGAAGACAGTAATAATTTGAAGACATTAAGATGTCATAATCATTGCCAGCTGATTTTGAAATGCACACAATCATGTAAGGGGCTGGCCAAGGAGAGAGAACACTGTGAAACCTACATGCCAGACATCAAGGCTTCTTACAAAGCCCCACAAATTAGGACAGCGGGCCTGACAGTGTTGAGATCAAAACACATAGAAACATTGGTCACTGATTTACAGCATGGGTGACTTTGTAGTGGAACAGAGGACAGCAAGACATCTTAATATGTGGGGTGGAAAGAATGGCTAGCCCTATGGAAAAAAGTGAGTCATCAGCCTCTCCCATAAACAAAATAACAAAATTCAAGAGCATATCTAAACATAAAGATAAAACAATAAAGCTTTTCAAAGTAAACATGGGAAAAGTTAGGAGAAACCATTCTTACAAACACCACTATAGCCAATGAATTATACATATAATCATGTGCTACAAAATGAAAATTGGACCACAAAATGGCTGATTACTGGGTTTCAGAGATAAAGTTTAGTGGAGTCACAGAGGGCAGTGGGACACCGCATTGATCGCAGTAGCCACTGCTCGGGGTCATCACTACACATGTGAGCTTGGACCACCTGTTGGCATTGGGAACAAACTCCAAAATTGGACACCACTTTTAAAATCTTAGCCTACCAGAACCTGAGTAGGAATATTGCAATCCTTGGTGGTAGATTCAACATATCGAGGCCACAAGACCTTTGGAGGAGGAGGGGAGGGATGAGGTATCTTCCAGAGAGTGGTTGAAATGTTGTTCTTCAGACACAGATTGAAGTGAAGACAGTAATAACACGTGCCCTTAAGAACAGAAGATAGTGGATCGAGACTCAGAGCTCCAGAAGTGACCCCCCAGAAACCTTCCCAGGAGTCAGGTGTGTATGACTCAAGGAAGAAAAGAGGATTGTGGTAAAAACGTCAGCTCTTGTGGGCATAGATTTAAGAACCATTCTAGATAGTTGTGTGTTCCAGAAAATGACCTTGAAAGCTATAGCTGAAGTGGAGGAAACCCTCTACCTGGCGAGTCACGCAGGCTTACAAGGAGGGAGGAATCATCTCTAGGGATGTTTGGAATTCCCCAAAATGAAGTTCCAGATATAATAGAAAGGAACCTTAGAGAAGTTTCAGAGTCCTTGTGAAATTCTAGGAATAACAAGGTCAGCAGTGCCTAACAAAGAACACCGTAGGACCCTTAGTGCTGGTTGTACCAGCATCTGTGGGTTAGAGGAGATGAAGAGGCAGAGCCTGGAACCAGCTGTGTGGAGCTAAGAGAATGTGGTCCTTCGTGCATTTCAGAAGAGCAGCATCATTTCAAGAGAACACAATGTGAACTGATTCCTGGCAAGTCAGGTGTCACAGAAGGCAAAGCACTTGGCAGAGAGGCCAACAACCTGGGGAAGTGGTGTGCAAGTTTATGAGATCATGTAATTGAGGGATATTAGCCAGGAACACATAGTTTTGGGAGAGGGAATATAGACTAGTGTGACAGACCTAAGAGGAAATAGGTTGCAGTCGACATCTTCCTCTAAGTGTGTGGGAGCATTTGACTGTCATTTCCTATAAGACTTGGCATCATTGTAGGGATGAGATTTGTATAGTCAGTAGTGAAAGACTCTTGGTCTTGAATATTCTGACCATCAGCTGTGGTTGGTAGTCCTATTGAAAGTGAGGTATTTGTTCTTGATGTGCCTCCCTCCCATATCTCCACCTTCTGTATCTACTGCCATGACAAGTTAAAGCTGATATTAAAAATGACGCCCTGATCATTGTGTCTAGTGCTAGAAGGTGCTGCATGGGCAACTGGAGGAAAATGACCAATAACTGTCCAAGCAACTCATGGTCTAACCTACTTAGCAGCAAATAACCTGTTGTGATGCTCACACAAGTGCAACAGTGGCACACAGCCATGGTGGGAAAGCAACTGCTCTTGATTTGGCTAACTGATCTGCTCAGTGGAATGGAACCCATAGCTGGAGCTGGGAAACAAATCAGAACCAGATCCAAAAATGAGCTTGCTCTCAATTATCAATCTACCACCAATTGTGGGCTACAAGAGGACCTACACCTATTAAATTCTCTCTTAAAAAAATAAGGGTTATCCCACTTATCTGGTGCTAACTTTACTCTCTGTTGGAGAATCTGCTTCTCTTTTTTCAGATAGATACAGATCCTAAGGAGAGAACCACCCCATCATACCTCAAAAGGGCCCCAGCTGAAACTAAGAATAATTGGCGAAACAAGCAAGGGTGCTGTTTTCTTGGTGAACCTGGTTCCAGCACAAAGGTGAAGGAAATAAACACAAAGAACAATCAACCCCTACCAAAGCAGATATCCAGAGACACAGAGGCTCCCAAGACCTCATCACTGAAGCAGACCTAAAATGAACCCAACATGGCTCAGGGAAATTTGTGGAAGATGGGGGTGGAAAGAATATCAGAGCCACATGTTGGGTCATGATACAAAGAGACATTTCCTCCTACCTGTAACTGTGGGCTAACTCCACAATGCATGACCCATACACCTCAACAAGGAGGGAACAGGGGGAGGAGGAAGGACAGGTAGGAGGCTAACAATGACCAACTTGACTGTATTTACTGAGTACAAAACTAATTAATAAAAAAATGTATACCTTGAAATATATATACTCTTGTAAGATTACTTAAACCCTCAGATTAAAAAAAAAAAAAGCCATTGTTGCAAAAAAAAAAAAAAATTGATGCCCTGAGCCTAACTTTCAGTGATTAAAGAACAATTCGCTAATGTTCTCCTAACCACAAGCATTAAAGGTATCACAGGCTGGGCACTTGGGCAGATAAGAGGAATTCAGTGGTAAGCATCATGTAGTTCTGGTGTCTGGAAAACTCTTTGGAGGATGGATGTTCTTTGCATCAATGTTGATAAACTAGGAAGTTGAACATGGATTTTTTTAACATGGGTTTTCAAATTAAGGTGTAGAATAAAATCTTTGGTAATTGCCATTGAAGTACCTGCAAAATTCAGTGGTTAAAGGGGACACATTAGACGATGTTCTTTAGAGAGTACACAAAAAATATGTAAAATATTAAAGGACTGGAGAAACTTTTTTTGTTTTGTTTTGTTTTTTCAAGGTAGGGTCTCACTCTAGCCCAGGCTGACCTGGAATTCAGTATGTATTCTCAGGGTAGCCTAGAATTTGGGGTGATCCTCCTACCTCTGCTGACCAAGTGCTGGGATTAAAGGTATGCACCACCACGCCCAGAGAGAAATTTTTTGTTTGGATACAGTTTTGACAGTGTGAGCCTGTTGTTCGGACGCCGTCATGAGGGGCTGGTGAAAGTGAGCATGAGCTCAAGAGAATCACAGCAGCGCAGGCAGAGTTCCCTTCCAGTTTAGAAGGTAAGAAAAGCCAAATTAGTGTGGCGGAAGTATATAGTGTGGATCCCCGCCCCCTGTAGCCACCTGTACACTCCTAGAACACTTTGAAAATCTTCCAGCTACCCATAGAATTCCTACATACATATGTCAGAACGAAATGTGTGCTTGCTTGTTCACTCGTGCTCTCTCTCTCTCTTTGCAAGAAAAAGAGAGAGAGATTTTGAAAACATACTTTTAACATCTTGCTATACCATATGTATAGTTGGGAAACTTGCTTGGTAAAATGATTGTACAAAGGCCAACCATGTAGCCACAAACCAACATTGAACTAAGTAGTTGTAAGTTCTGGAGGGGAGAGATGGCTCAGTGGTTAAAGGCACTTGCTTGCAAAGCCTGACAGCCCAGGTTTGATTCCTCAGCACACCTACATAAAGCCTGATGTGCAAAGTGATATATTCATTTGGAGCTTATTTGTAGTGGCCAGAGGCCCTGATGTACCCATGCTCTCATTCATTCATCCATTCACTCATTCTCTCTCTCAAAAACAAATTAACTTGCCGCGCATGTTGGCGCATGCCTTTAATCCCAGTACTCAGGAGGCAGAGGTAGGAGGATTGCCATGAGTTCGATGCCACCCTGAGACTCCATAGTGAATTCCAGGTCAGCCTAGGCTAGAGTGAGACCCTACCTCGAAAAAACAACAACAACAACAACAACAACAAAAACAAATTAACTTAAATTAAACTGGCTGTTAGGGCTGGAAATATCTTCTTTTATTTGTGCCACAAAAATCCATAGGAATGCTCTAACATTTGAGAGCTTTGGTTAGTTCATTGTTGTGATTGACGAAGCATTTGACCAAAGACACCTTTTGCCTCCACCCTTCAGACTGATGAGCTTTTCTTCCACAGGCCAGGGCACTTTCCAGTCATCAGCAGAAGAATGTATTGCATCCAAACAAATCATCTCCTGGTGCCTGGAGCTGAAGACTTGTATTTTTGTACCTGTCATGAGCTTTGAATAATTGTCCTTGTTTTGCGTCTGCCAGATAGGTCCTGCCCCCAGGTCTACGGAGATGGGACTGTGGGGCCCAGTTCCATGTTTGCCTTCTGAAAGCAGCTTTATACATCACACTTAGGAATGTATCAAGACTCCACCCACTTTAGGAGTGGAAGCCATGTGTGAATCCCAAAGCCAGGAGCTGGGTGTGTCTCACAGGTCTCTTCCCAGCATGTAGAACAGAGCTGAGGATCAATCCCTCCCTCTGGACTCCAAGAAATATGCAGCACTTAGATGACATTTAAATTTAATTTGAAGCCAGCTGTGGTGGCGCATGCTTTTAATCCCAGCACTCAGGAGGCAGAGGTAGGATGATCATTGTGAGTTCAAGGCTGGCCTGAGACTACATGGTAAATTCCAAGTCAGCCCGGGGTAAAGTAAGACACTACCTTGAAAAACAAAAATTTAATTTGAGTGTTTTTTTTTTAAGTTTCAAGCTATTGGCTGGAGGGCATTAAGGTTCTAATAATAGATTATTTAGAACTGGGCATGGTGGCATACATCTTTTTTTTTTTCTTTTTTTGGTTTTTCGAGGTAGGGTCTCACTCTAGCCCAGGCTGACCTGGAATTCACTATGGACGCTCAGTGGCCTCGAACTCATGGCAATCCTCCTACCTCTGCCTCCTGAGTGCTGAGATTAAAGGCGTGCGCCACCACACCCGGCATAGCATACATCTTTAATCGCAGCTCTCGGGAGGCAGAGTTAGGAGTATTACTGTAAGTTTGAGGCCACCCTAAGACTACATAGTAAAGTCCAGGTCAGCCTGGGCTAGAGTGAGACCCTGCCTCAAAAAAATTATTTAATATTTACACAACTGTTTTTGTGGGGAGGGTGGTGTATCTGTGGGGGGGAGGTTGACAGTTCTCCTGTCTCAACTTGCCAAATAATGGGGTCACAGGTAGCCACCACATCCACTCAGCAGTTACATGAGCACTGGGGATCCAAACTCAGGTCCTTGCCCTTGTGTGGCAAGCGCTTTGCCACCTGAGCTATCTCCCCAGCCCCCAACACACAGCGTTTCGTCACACAGCTCTGATTTTGGTGATCTTCAGGATGATTCCTCTAAATTGTGAGAGGAAACTTAAGACCATTTTAAAGGATTCATATGATATAACATATGTAATTAGAAAGTGAGAAAGAAAAAAAGATATAACTGGAGCCAAGAGTAAGACTGGAACAAAGGCAAAGATTCCAAAGGCTAGAATTTCTGAAATTTGCTCATTTTTGCATTCACAAAGAGTGTGTATTCCCCCTCCCCCCCCCCCCATGGTATGTGTTACAGTCCGGTTCCCATTGCTGGTAGAAATCACCCAACCAAGAGCAGCTTGTGGGAAAAAGAGGTTTGTTTTGGTTTACAGGCTTGAGGGGAAGCTCAGTGGTGGCAGGGGAAAACGATGGCATGAGCAGAGGGTGGGCATCATCCTCTGCCCCCAACAGTACACCGCCTCCAGCAGGCACTAATTCCTAAATCTCCATTAGCTGGGAACCTAGCATTCAGAACAGCTAAGCTTATGGGGGTCACCTCAATCAACCAACCTAGGAGACTAGGCAGTGGCATAAGCCTCCTACAAGCTATTGACTTCAGATGTCTATTCTGATTGGTTAGTGACAATATTTTACAGGTCTCTTAATGTTTTGAGTATTACTTCCTAGTGCTAGGAATCTAACAGACAGAAAACAAACACAGATCCTCCCCTTACAGATTTTTAGACATTCACAAAAGGACAAGTATACAAGCAACAATAAAGTACAGCAAAAGCAAATGTAAGACATTAAATAGAAAGAAAACCTAAACCAATAACCAAAAGTAGTAAGAAGACCCAGAAATCTGAGTTAGAGACACAGAGAAGCCACATCATGAAGAGCTTTGTTACCTTTACAAAGAAGTTTGAACCTGACTCAGTAATTTTTTTTTAAAGCAAGACAATAAGCTCTGCTTATTACAGAGATTACTGCGGTAAAAGCAAGGACCATCTCCTGCTGCCCCCACCTGGTTGCCTCCCCAGCCAAGACCTTGCTCAGAAGTCTGCACTCTGAGGCCAGCTCTAAACATCTGGTCGGGGGACTGCAGTGACTTAAAAACAGTAGCTGCCTTACTGCAGGCAAGAATGAAACTCTGCTGTACCTCCGGTTCCACATCTGTAAAGTGGAGTTGAGAACTTACCACCTGGGCAGTTGAAGGAATAAAAGGCAACACAAGTAAATGATACGAGTGCTTAGACCCTTGTCTAGCACACGTTGACACTCAGAGGGCCACTTACATGTGTCCTCTGTCAACTTCTGAGCACACTCTAAGGACCATTTTATATCACTGCTTTCCCATGCTCATTGGATTTAGTACTTTTTTTCCCCAGGCTTTCTAATCTTCCCCATTCCAACTGCATTCAATAAGGAACTGTAATTCAGACTTTCTATTTTTCTGTCAACATGAATTTGAAATTCCAGTTACCAAAGTGTGGTTTATGTTAACATTCTGGTCTGCCTGCTCTTGAGAAATGAGGGCTCCCCCTCTTTTATTTAAATATTTATTTTAGATTTCTTTTTATTTATTTATTATTTATTAGAGACAGGGAAAGGAAGGGAGAGATAAGTGAGTGAGTGAGAATGGGCCAGGCCTCTAGTCACTGCTAACAAACTCCAGACACACGTGCCACTTTGTGCATCTGCCCTACTTGGGACCTAGAGAGTAGAACCTGGGTCCTTAGGCTTCACAGGCATGCGCCTTAACCGCTGAGCCATCTCTTCAGCCCGGGCTTTCTCTTTTTAGGCAGGAAAACTGATGATGTGAGTGCCTCCTATGTGTCTAAAGCAATGGACATGAGACGGCAGACTTTATAACGCATTTCAGGCCGCTGTAGCATCAGGGAGTGCCGCTGAGCGCCCGTTAAACAGTGGTCTTCTCTGACCTGAAATTCATGCACCTTCTTCAGAATGGAAGGAAAGCCATGTCCTACGTGGTTGAGCTCCAAGTGACATTGAAGTCAATATTTCAGCAGACAAAACATGAAGACTGTCTATGAAGCTTGGAAACCATCTGCAGCAAAGGGTCTCGTGAGGTCTCGCTGTTCCCCTGTCCTTGTCCGAGGTGGAAACAGAGCTGTGTGGACAAGGGTGAGAAATGGGGTGAAGAGGCCACATTGTAACCATTGTGTGTCGCGTCACACACTATGGTTGGACACAGAGGATGCAGAGACACTGTGTTAGGCATTTTAGAAATAGAAAATAATTCCATGACCCCTGAGTAAGAAGCTGTACACAAGGAGTCACCCGGGCTTAGAGAAAAGGCGACTCTGGGAGAAGGCACACAGGGTCCCCTGAGCTGCTGGTGGCCCGTGCAGGGCGCAGGGCACCTCCGGAATCGTCGCTGCTCTCTCTTCTTCCATTTTGCTTTGCGTGGTTTGGGGCCCGTGTGCCCGTCTCTGACCAGCTCGTTGGGTTTGCAGCTTCTCCCATCCATTTCTGTGTCTGCTTCCCCTCTCTCAGGGCCAGTAGCTCGTGCTCATGTCCTCTTCTGCTCTTTTCTCTATTGAGATGGGCTGGTAATGGCTTCCCTCACCTCCACAAATGAGCCTCCTGTCCCGTCCTAGTCTAAGCGAGCGCCCTGGGCCTTGACGTGGGATGCAGAAGTCAGAGCTCTACACTCCGTTGGGTTCAGCAGGTCATTTCTCTGACGTCTCTGCAGTACCAACCTTGGTTCCTGGGGAAGCAGCTGTTTAAGATGATCTCCTTTATAGGTCCCATGTGTCTCCCTGTAGTGACTGTGCCTTTCCCCACGGAATCGGGAAGGAGTCCGGTTTCCTAAGATCATTCAGACAGCAATAGTGTCAGAACTTGAGGATTCTCTCTGGGTTCTCTAAACTAGCCAATGTGCCGCCACGCCTCAGGAGCTGTAAAGCAAAGGGCGGGGTGCTCTGTTTAAATATTTGAGCTTCTGCAGGCAGGTAGGCCATTTCAGCTCTTCCACTAAACTACTAAACAGGTTTTTTAAAGAAATATATATATATATCTCATATATATATAATTTTTTTTTCCTAAGTGTTGGGAATATAGGCTTGCGCTACCATGCTCATTGAGCTAGGTGTCTTCCCAAGTCGCTCTATACTGAGCTTCAGACAGGTGGGTGAATGAGTCAAGGCAGTGAGCCTGGGTGTAGTGTCTATAAACCAGGTTTTTACATTTTCATAAGCCTGTGCAACTTCTCAAATTGTAACCAAATAGATTTTATAACCCAGGAAAGAACATATGGGAAAACAACAACAACAACAACAATGGTCCACCGTGAGAAGTTTCTCTAAAGTAAGCTTGGCTCCCTAGAAGGAGCAATTAACCTTTTGCAGTTTTAACAATGCTGCCAGTTAAGTATTAGGTGGCTTGATATATCTAACTTGTCACACATGTAATTTGTCATATATATGGCACATAAAGCTTCATGGCATCTCAGAGTGAATATTTTTAGGCTACCTCAAGACTGAAGCCATAGTTAGCCATCCCCCACCCCGCCATGCCACTTACTGTGGCCCTGTTCTGGTGGGGAGTCCAGGGCACTCATTTATCCCAGTGTTAGATCCTGCAGGTTTTTAACCCTGTGTATAGCCTTTCTATGCCTTAATTTCTTCACATGCAAAATCAGGAAATTAAGAGCACTAAATTCAAAAATGTAAGGATTAAATGAAATTAAGAATTACAAAGGGCTTTGTTACTTTTTCCCCCCAGCAACATGGCAGCTTGGAATCTCTCTACAACCAGCAGGATTATGCACCTGTGAAAAAGAAAAGAAATGAACATAGAACAAGGGTTCATCTCACAAAAATGTAGAAACTATCAAAACAAATTCGACTGGCATCACAAAGGAGATGAACGGCATGCTATGGGAACATGAGCTATTGCAAAGTCAGGGGAGTGGGTTGGTTATGTGTTTAGGTTTTCCAAGCCAGAGACTCAGAGCTATTGAAGGGTCTGACCCTGGTTGGGCCTGGGTGGAGAGGCTGAACATTGTTAACTAGTTTCAGGAGCAGAGCACAGTCAACATACTTATTTCTACAAAGGATCAGCACTATGCTTCCTTGAAAGTGACACTTAAATTGGCTATCAGGACCTCTTGACCTCTGGACCTTGGGACTTCATGAAGCTTATTTCATTTTCCTGAGTTCCCCTTGTCATTCCTGATTCTCATTTACATTTCTCCCTTCTCCTCCCCAGCTGTACTCTTTCATGGCTCCACAGGAAAGAGGGAAAACTTTCTGGCTAGAAAGCATTTTGCTGTATAAAGCTCCTAAGCCCCAGATTTTATCAAACTGCCTAATATTGGACTGGGAGCATTGTTAAAACTGCAAAAGGCTAATTGATCCTCTTGGGGAGACAAACCTATTTTAGAGAAACCTCTCCTGGTATACCTCCCCCACCACTCCATATGTCTTTCCCTGGGTTATGAAAACCATGTGATTCAAAGTTGAGAAGCCGCACAGGTAATGAAATGTAAAATCCCGAAGTTGACAGACACTTCATGCAGGCTCACTTCCTTGACTTTCCCAACCATCAGTATCTAAACTTCAGTATAGGATGATGTGGAAAGAGAGCCAGCTCTGTAAGCATGGGGGCACGAGCCTCTGTTCCCAACACTCAGAAAGTTAAGATGACAGAGACAAAAAGAGAGAGAGAGAGAGAAAGAATGAATATGTTAAAGGAGAATGAACCCATTGGGTCCAAACTGTAAATGGCATTATTGTTTCCTTATGACTTTTCTATTACCTTTATTAATAATTTATGATTTAATACTAATTACTAATCTTAGCACATGAGTCAAACAAATATTCAGTCATCAACTGAAAATAAACCCATTGGTTTATAAAACATAAAAAAAAAACTCAAAATTTCTCAAGTAACAGCACTGTGCTCCTGGATAGAGAAGGTCAGAACAAGAGGTAGAAGTTGGACAGGCTCCAAAATCTGACAGAAGTTGAGGAATGGATAGATAAGGGAAAGGCTAAGTAGAAAGATCCATGGTGCTGAGCTTCACCCAGATCAGGGAAAAGGAGACCATCCTGAGGATGCCTGAGATTCAGAATACCCTAAGTCAATCGAGCTTGAAGCATAAGATAAAAGCAGGCTGCTCTGGGGACCTGCTACAGAACTGCATGGCAGGTGCCAGGCCCAGGAAAGAGAAGCCAGCAAGGACAGACGCTGAGGCTCAGAAGGAGTGGTCAGGCCTGGAGACGAAAGGCTCAGCAGGATCAGGGCTGCGTGTGAGAAGCGCACAGTAACTCCCAATGTCATCTGCAGCCCCAGTAGTTATTCATTCCAAGATGGGACTTGCAGACTCCGGCTGAGCAGCCACACAAGAGTGTAGAAATTACTTCAAAGGTGAGATTAGGAGGTAAAGAGTTAAGCAGGCCAAATGTGAAGTAAAATTAGAGACCACATCAGACAAATCAGGGCCGTCTACGTAGATATTTTCTTTAAAAGTATGAATTCTTTTTTTTAAAAAAAAAATAAGCTATAAGTCCTATCAGAATTTGCAACTTCAAGAAAGAAAAAAAAATTAAATATTTTATTTATTTATTTATTTGAAAGAGTGAGAAACAAAGAGCAAGAGAGGGAGAATGAGCATTCCCGGGCATCCAGCCACTGCAACCTCCAGGCACATGTGCCACCTTTTGCATCTGGCTTATGTGGAGGTGGGTACTGGCAAATCAGACCTGGGTCCTTTGGCTTTGCAGACAAGTTCCTTAGCTGCTATGCCATCTCCCCAACCCAATTTAATGCCACACTGCTGGTTACAAGGCCAGCCAAGCCAATTCAGAGAGATTCTGTGAGTCTAAAAGTTCATCTCTACCTTAGCTTCTCTTTTGTATGGACCATTCTCCACTGGGGACAATGTTTTCTTGTTTTTCTCATTCTCTGCTAATGTAGGGTTGGAGTGAAATCCCACTGTTTATTAATATGCTTGAAAAACTGACTGCCATCTAATTACAACTTAGTCTTACTATGTTACCATAATGACCAGTTTGATTTTAAATAATCTATTTCTCCCTTTACATCCACAATTTCTTTCTTTTTTTTTTTGGTTTTTCGAGGTAGGGTCTTACTCTGGTCCAGGCTGATCTGGAATTAACTCTGTCATCTCAGGGTGGCCTTGAACTCATGGCGATCCTCCTACCTCTGCCTCCCGAGTGCTGGGATTAAAGGCGTGCGCCACCACGCCCGGCTCACAATTTCTTAAAGATATGAATTTTCCCCCAAGAAAAGGAAGTTGAAAGAGCCATGAGAGTCAAGGAGGCCAGGAGTCAAACACCAAATAAATTCTTGTGAAAAAAATCACAGGTGCCTATTTTTTTAAATAAATTTCTTGCAATTTTAAAGTTTCACTTTGTTCAAATAAAAGTGCTAAGTAACTTCAAAAATACAAGCAATGTTGGGTGTGGTGGTGCACGCCTTTAATTCCAGCACTTGGGAGACAGACGTAGGAGAATCACCATGAGCTCCAGGCCATACTGAGACTACATAGTGCATTCCAGGTCAGCCTGGGCTAGTGTGAAACCCTACCTTGAAAAACCAAAACAAAACAAAACAAAAATACAAAGTACAAGCAAGGACAAAATGATCCTAGTTCTACACTCCAGCTCAGGGAGTACTGCCTCTGTCCCTTAAGTGGTGAGTTTACTGTGAGTGAAAGGTGAGTTCTTGCAGCTTTGCAGGACTACAGTTTTAAAATGCGGTGTGCAGTGTTCTGGTGGTAGCAGAGATTTGGCTCTTTGGAAAATATGCCTGTCTTTACCCTTCACATGGTTTATTGTTACAAATCTGAGAAATGAGATTTAATTTTTTGACATTTAGATCTCTGTCCTGTGTGATGACACCTCAAAGGTGGTCACTCTCAGTGGTACTTGAAATTCCAAGCCTGAGTTATTTTCTAGTAACAATGGAAATAAACATATTAGGGAAAAGAAGGTCATACTGAGCCCCAGCACGCATGTCTAATAGCTTTGTTTGATTGGCTCCAAACGGTTCCCACTATCATCAGAGTAAGCGCACTCCTCTGAGGTCTTGGCCAAAATAAACCCCTCTTCCCTGAAGTCGCCTTTTGTCAGGTATTTGGCTGCAGTAATGAGGAAAGATAGAAATACATTAGGGGAATGCATAAGAGCTCACAGATCCAATTTCTTTCTGAGTGTGACACATACATCTATTCCATTTGACCTGCTTTCCTGTTTTTAAAGATTATTACCCAGCTTTGCCTAGAATATTGCTTTTTATCACTAGCTATACTTAGGTTGTCATATTGAAAGAATATTTTAAATGTCATATTTAGACTGACAAAATTGGCAGGCTCAGAAAGAAACAATAGTGCTAACAGCAAACAGATGTGGACATCTGGGTGAGAGCTTGCTCTCTAGAGGCAAATAAAATAGACAATAACATGAAGTTGCCAAAATTTGACACCATGAGCCAAAACTATCAGGAGACAATGAAATAAATTTATAGGAGCTAGACAGTAAATTGTAAAGTATGAGCAACACTTTGGTTTTAACTTTAAATGACAGTTCTGATCGCTTTTCAAATCGATTCTGGCACTCATTCGATGGAAAGTTCGGTTCCTGTTCTGTATCCTTGGTGAATGGCTTGTGTTGCTCTACTTTGTCACAGGCATTCTGTTTGTAATTTGGTGAGCATTTTTGTAAGAACATCATAGCTTTTAGGATGCAGTGTATCATTTCTCAAGAGTTCTACTTCATGAACACTAGCTCAAGCTTCTCCCATCATGGGCTTTTGGTGTATCAGCAGACTGGACCTCAGCTAGATTCATTTCCTTACCAGCAAAAATGTGTTACTCATTTTCCATGAAGCTGCCCTCCCTAAGTCTCCCAACAACTACAGCCATGCCTCCTTATAGATTATACATGGAGGGAGGTGAACTCATCAGTGCTGAAAGGCAACCAAATATTGTAAATGTGGTTTCTACCCTTTAGTAACATTGAAGTGAACTCGAAAGCACAGATTAAGTATCATAACTATATAAAAGAAGGACTAACTAATTAAATAATAAATAATGCACATAGCCTTGTATGTGTATTTCATATTTGAGACATTGGGAAGGTAAAAAATTGTTTCTCAGTGAAAGGCAGTCAAATTAAAAAAGAATGATCAGGGGTTAGGGTGGTAGCTCAACTGTTAAAGGTGCTTGTGTGCAAAATGAACCTGTCTGGATTCAATTCCCCAGCATCTGTGTAAAACTAGGCACCAAAAGTGGCACGTGTCTGGTGTTTGTGTGCCTATGTGTGTATGTGTGTATGTGTGTACATGCAAATGTGCACTGACACGCACACATAAAAACTATATATATAACATCATATATATATATGTATATATATATATGTATATATATATATATATACACACACATCTATCTATCTATTTATCTATATATTACATAAACTCCCTTTTTATGTACTTCCTACAAAACATGTTATATGTTCTGTGTCCTATCTGTAGCTCTGGGATTTTGAGGGTTGCAGTAAGTACTCCATTCTTTTGAGTTAATTATGTCTTCAGCTGGCTCCTCTGTGTACTAGATTATTGCATACAGATCTTTTATCTTCTTTCTCACTCTTTTTATAAGTTTTTCATTTTCAAATTCATTCATTTATTCATTTATAATTATTCTCTTATAAGTGATACAAAGTATTAAGTGCATATCATGAAAATACCAAGTTACAAAGAAAAGTTAGAACTATGCAAAAAAATTAAAGATCAAATAAGTGAATTTTAAAATGTTAAATAAACAGTATAGACCAAAAACAGCAGGAAAGCTGAGGAAAGGGCTCAGTAGTTAAAGATACTCGCTTGTAAACCTTGACATTTTGGGTTCAAACCCTCAGTAACTCATGTAAAAGTAGAGGTACCAAGTGTTGCATGTGTCTGGAGATCATTTGAAGTGTTAGGAGGCCCTAGCACACCAATTCTCTCTCTTTCTCACTCCCTCCCTCTCTCCTTGCAAATAAAAAAATTAAAATATTGTTTCAAAAACCACCTGGAGGGCTGGAGAGACGGCTTAGCGATTAAGGCACATGCCTGTGAAGCCTAAGGATCCAGGTTCGATTCTCCAGGTTCCACATAAACCAGATGCACATGGTTTGTTTGCAGTGGCTGGAAGCCCTGGCACACCCATTCTCAGTCTCTCTCTCTCTTTCTTTCTCTCTGTCCCTCTAATAAATAAATAAAAAGTAAAAATGTAAATGCTTTAAAAAAATAAAAACAAACCATCCAGAGAAGAGGGGGGGGGGAAAGCAGATACAATCAAGAAATAAGAGACTTAACTGCTCAGAAAAACCAACCAGTTGAATTTTCAAAAGGGATGAGCAGACAGGAAAAGGAAAACTTGAGGAAGAGGCTGCGTGAGGGGGTGGAGGTGAAATGGGCACACCTGCCGGGCTTGGAGCACTTGCATTAGTTTTCATTGCTCTGTGTCATTGCTATTAGCAGAGCGCTGTGGCAGCATTGGTGGAGCGGAAGATTAATGCCAACGGTGAACCTGTCCTATGGGGCACATGGGTTTGCTAGGTGAGGAATACGTTTTTAAATCAAATTTCCAATAAGTAGTTGTGTGTTTTCTTCATTCATCTATACAGAAAATATTTCCCAGCTATCCACATTATTCCCAACATTTCAAATGGACTACGAAGAAAAGCCAGCAAACAAACGAACAAACAAACAAACCCCACAGGTGATCTGCTGGCCACCTCTTTCCCACTATCCTTCCTCTTCACACCCCCCACCTCCCACCAGTACCTTCGTTCCCCACTTTCATGTCATCAGTGCATATACGATTTTGTGTATCTATAATGTCTAAGAACCACAGGTGAAAGGAGACATGTAGCAACCATCTTCCTGATCGACTTAATTCACATACTATGACTTTCTCCACTTGCACCCATTTCCCTTCATACTACATAACTTTATTCACTTTTGTGGCTGAAAAATAAAATCCAATGTGTGTATAAATTACATTTTCTTTACCCATTCTTCTGCTGTTGGAATCCTAGGTTGGTTGCATAACACAGCTGTTGTGACTCATGCTTCAATAAACATTGACTGTGAGGTATTGAAGTCTGGGGTAAGTCCTGGGGGAGTATGCATTGGATCACATGGTCAGGCTAATTTGATAGTGGGGGCTCCCCGCTGATTTCCATAGTGGCTGGACTGTTTTACTTTCCTACCAGGAGTGTAAGAAGGTTCCCTTTTGTTCACATCCTCGCCAGCATTTGCTTCTGTTTTCCTGGTGGTCGCCATTCTGATTGAGGGAGATAGAATCCCAAAGTTGTTCCTCTTCTCTCCGATGGTTGTGTTGAACATATTTCATTTCTCTTTTGGGAACTATCTGGTCATTTCACTAATTAATTTATTGCTTGGGTTGCTTGATTTCTTATTCTTTAAATTCTTAAAGCTCTTTGTATATTCTAGGTAGTTATTCCCTGTCAGGTGTATAGCTAGTAAAGATTTCTGCTAGTCTCCAGGCTGTCCCTTCACTTAATTGTTTCCTTTGCTCTGCAGGTTTTTAATTTCATGAAGTCCCACTTTTCAATTATTGACATTATTTCCTGAACATTTAGTGTATTATTAAATAAAATCCTTGCCAATGCAGGTATTTTAAAATATTTCCTTGAGGATTTTTTTTTCTCTATTAATTTTAGAGTTTCAGATCTTATGTTAAGGTTGTTGAATTGATTTTTTTGTTTTTTGTCTTTTTGCTTTTCAAGGTAGGGTCTCACTCTAGCTCAGGCTGACCTGGAATTAACTCTGTATTCTCAGGGTGGCCTCGAACTCATGGCGATCCTCCTACCTCTGCCTCCCGAGTGCTGGGATTAACGCCTGGATTTTGAATGGATTTTTATACAAGGCAAGAGGCAGAGTTCTAATTGCATTCTTATACATGTGGATATCTAGTTTGGCCAGAGCCACTTACAGAAGAGGCTGTCTTTTCTTGAGTGTACATTTTTGGATATACATATCTAGCATCTTTGTTTAAAGTGTCTGTGGCTGGGTGGGAGTATTTCTGGGTTCCTCTGTTCTGTTATAGTATGCTACATGCTTGCTTTGTGCCAATAACATCCTGTTTTTATTTCTATGACTCTGTAGTACAACTTGAAATCAGGTATGGTGGTACCTATGACATTGTTCTTTTTATTCAGGATTGTTTTAGTTAATTAGGGTCTTTTATATTACGTGAAAAAGTAACTTTTTTTTTTGTTTGTTTTTCTAGGTAGGGTCTCATTTAGCACAGGCTGACCTGGAATTCTCTATGTACTCTCAGAGTGGCTTTGAACTCATGGTGACCCTCCTACCTCTGCCTCTGAAGTGCTGGGATTAAAGGCATGCATCACCACGCCTCGCTCACATTATTTTTATACTATGTAAAAAAGTAACATTATTTTTTGTGCAGAATGACATTAAGATCTTGATGGGGATTATATTGATCCTATAGATTGTTTCTGGTAGTATATCCCTTTTCACAATATTTATTCTTCCAATTTTTGAACATTTGAGATCCTTCCATTTGATAATACCTTCTTCAATTTCTTTCTTCAGTGTTTTAATATTTTCATTGTAGAATTTCATCACTTCCTTGAATTGGTTTATTCCTAGGCATTTTTAAGATAGTATTGAATAGCTTCACTTTTCTAACTTATTTTTCAGCATGCTTGTTATCTGTGCTGGGTTTTTAAAATATATATTATATATGCCATATATATATATATGTATATGTATATATATACATACATATACATATACATATACATGTACATATATATATATGTATATATATATATATATATATATATATATAATTAAGTAGGAACTTTTTATGTGCTAGCTTTTTTTAATTCTGTATCCTTTAGCTTTGCTGAAAGTATTTAACAGATCTAAACCTTTTCTGCTGAAGTCTTTAGGGATTCATATATAGAATCATATCCTGTGCATATAAGGATACTTTGATGTCATCCTCTCCTAGTTCAGTCCCTTATATTTCCTTTACTTATCTTATGGCTGTACATATGATAACAAGTACTATATTTTTATAAATATTTATTTATTTATTTGAGAGAGAGAGAGAATGGGTGTGCCAGGGCCTATAGCCACTGTAAACAAACTCCAGATTAATGAGCCACCTTGTGCATCTGGCTTATGTGGGTCCTGGGGAATCAAACTGGGGTCCTTTGGCTTTGCAGGCAAATTCTTAACCACTAAGCCATTTCTCCAGCCCAACAAGTACTATATTTAATGAGTAGAAAAATTGGACTTCTTTGTCATGTTCCTGATTTGGGGGGAAATAATTTAGCACAATGTTGGCTGTAGGTTTGTTGTATGTTAGACTTTTTATGTGGAGTGATGCTCCATTTATTCTAATTTCTTCCACGATTTTTATCATGGAAAGGATGTTGCATTTCATCAAAAACCTTTTTTTCATTTGTTGAGATACTCATATAAGTTCTGTCCTTGAGTTCATTTATGAATTGTATTTTATTTAATGCCTTCCACATGTAAACAAACCCTGACTCTCTGAAATGAAACCAACTTAATCATGACAAATTATGGTTTTGGGTTGTCCATGGATTTTGTTTGCAAGCACTTTATTGAGAATATTTGCATCTATATTCCTTAGTGAGTTTGGCATATCATTTCCTTTTTTGTTCTATCTTTACCTGCCTTTGTCATCTGAGTTATACTGCTTTTATTGTAGGAGTCTAACAGCATTCCTTCTGTTTCTGTGTTATGGAATAGAGTAAGAAGCATTGGCATCGGTTCTTCTTTAAGTATCTAGTAGAATTCAACAGTGAATTCATCTGGACCTGGACTTTTTAGTTGAAAGACTTGTTGCTCGTTATAGATTTAAGTTGTTTTATGTCTTTTATATTTCCAATTTGGTGTAATAGATGTTTCTAGTGCATGTCCTAATGATTTTCTGAATTCCATTGGTATCTGATGTAATGTCTCCCTTTTCATCTCTAATTTTATTAATTTAGATCCCCTTTTGGTTAGTTTAGTGAAGGGTTTGTTGATCTTGTTTATCTTTTCAAACAAGCTCTTTGTTTCATTGATCCTTTTTGCTGCAGGTTCCATTTCATTGATTTATGCTGTGATCTTATTTATTTCTTTCCATTCACTGATTTTTGGGTTTGACTTGTTTTTTATGTGTCTGGGGTCCTAAGGTGTAGTATGTATTTGAGCTCTCTCTAATGATTTTAATATAAAGCATTTGTAGCTGTGAACTTTCCTGTTAATGCTGTTTTCATTATATTCTATGCGTTTTTCTATGTTATGGGTTTTGAAAAATATTTTTATTTCTTTATTTGAGAGAGCAGGAAAGGGGTAGATAGAGAGAAAAAGAGAGAGAGAGAGAGAGAGAGAATGGGCATACCAGGGCCTCCAACCACTACAGATGAACTCTAGATGCAAGCATCACTTTGTGCATCTGTCTTATGTGGGCACTGGGGAATTGAACCTGGGTCCTTTGGATTTGCAGGCAAGAGCCTTACTCCTAAGCCATCTTTCCAACCCTGTTGTGTTTTTATTTTATTATCTTGTCTTAAGGTTTCTGATGTGAAATCTGGGTTAATTCTGATGAGCTTGTCTTCATATACAACTTGCTGCTTCTCTCTTATATATTTCAATATTTTTCTTTGTTTCTTATATTTAATAGAACTATAATATGATATTGGGAATTCTTTTCTGGTCCTGTCTGTTTGGTATTCTATATGTCTCCTGAACCTAGATGATCATCCTTTTATCTAGACTTGGAAGTTGTCTGCTTTGATTCTATTGAATATATTGTTAATGCTTTTAGATTGGAGTTTTCCTTTTTCTTGGCCCATGATACATAAATTTTGTCTTTTAATAGTTTCTCAGAGATCTCTTATGTTTTGTTAATATGTTCTTTTGCTATTGTTTTTTGAATGTTCTAATTCATCTATCTTATCATGATATTCTGTCTCCCACTTGATCTATTTTATTAATGAAACTTCTTACTGGTGTATGTGAGTTACTTCATTTTTTTCTTTTCTAACATTTCCACTTGATTTTTTCAGCATGTCTTTCTTTCTTGAACTCATGTTTCATATCCTGTATTTGCTTCCTCATTTCATTTAGCTCTATTTGTTCTCTTTCTGAATTCATTTAGAAGTCTATTTATATCATCTTTTATTTCATTAAACATTCTTATACTCATTCTTTTAAGTTGTTTGTCTAATTATCTATACTTAGAGTCTATCATATCATCTAGTTTAGCTGGCCACTAAGTTTTAGGGATTCACTGTCCCATGCTACCCAGAGAAGTATACCACCATACTAACATCTTACGAGCTCTGAGATGTTACACTCAGGTCCTCATGCTTATGCAAGGGATTTACCCACATGCCAGCTCCACAGTCCCTGATTTTTCATGCTTCTTGCATATGTGCATTGTGAATTAGGCACTTGTAGCTATTTCATTAATTGGATTTTTCTTTTCTTTTCTTTTCTTTTCTTTTTTTTTTTTTTTTTTAAGGTAGGGTTTCACTCTAGTCCAGGCTGATCTGGAACTCACTCTGTAGTCTCAGGGTGGCCTCAAACTCACAGTGATCCTCCTACCTCTGTCTCCCGAGTGCTAGGATGAAAGGCATGCACCACCACACCTAATTGGATATTTTTAATCAGCTATATTCTTTCTGTTGATATATTTGTAATATTCAAGTGGGGTTAGGTGCTGGTATGGTTCCGGTGCATAGTTCAGAAGTTCCAACCCTCAACCAATGTGCTCAGGGTGCCTGTGTAATCCCTGTGTTATTTCAGAGTATAATGTGCACTGCTCCTAACACAGCATTGCTTCAAACTCTTCCACTGTATCCCAGACGTCTAGAGAAACATTTTAGCAAGACAAAATAATTGATTAAAAGCATAAAATATTCTCATTTCCTTTCTTATAAGAACCAACTAAGCAGTTTTCTATGAATTCTTCATGATCTCATTACTGGAAGAAATTTTTTATAACTATACCCCATAGAAAAGCATTTAAATGCTTTACTGCCAATGTGTTTATACACACACACACACACACACACACACACACACACACACATATATATATATATATAAAGTTGAGGTTGCAACTCCAACTTATCACATTTCTCTGACTTTTCCCCAGAACATTCACACTGTTGTAAAATTTTGTTGCTAGGGACAATGTACTGTTTGGATAAATCATGATTAATTTTACCAGTCTGACATTGATTAAATATCTAGGTTACTTTTCCTGTTACAACAGCATCACAATAAATGTCACTGTCCCTATATCTTTGCATACAAGTTGGCACAATAAATTTCTCAGAGTAGAACTACGGGCTCAATGTTATTTTCATAGCTATACTCACAAATTGTTTCCCCCTAAAGAATGTCACTACTTGGAGTTCCTACAAACTATATATAAAAGCACAGTTTCTCACATAGACTTGCCAACATAGATTAATAACATTTTTCCTTTATCTTGTCAAGTAGTGGGATAGATAAGTGAATGACTCACGTATCACTTTTATAACCATTGACATCCTCTCAGAATGGGGTTACTACTTCCATGTTGCAACAATTGATCCTTTTTGAATATTAACTTTTCTTAATGTTTACAAAGTGAAAAAGTTTGGAACATTCACTTGAGTGTTATTCTTGCTTAAGCGAAACTAATCACAAGAACAACGTGCAGAACCTGCACTGTGGCTGGATGTGGTGGTGCACGCCTTTAATCCCAGCACTTGGGAGACAGAGGTAGGGGAATCACTGTGAGTTCAAAGCCAGCCTGAGACTACAGAGTGAATTCCAGGTCAGCCTAGGCTAGAATGAGACCCTACTTCGAAAAAAAAAAACAAAAACCCTACATTGTGATCAATAATTCACATTAATGTCACCCAGTATTCCAATGAAAACATTGTTTAAGCGTTCCTTTTGCCTTTTACAATGCATCACTGACAGAGCCACAGTGGTCGAAGTGGAAAGCATGTAGTGTGAGTACATTGATGGATCTAACAGTGAGATTTGTCTTCTGGATGTGACTTGGGGAAAAACTGAATTTCCTGATTTCAAATGGCAAACTCTGCTATTACATACTTTGTAATTTCAAAGAGCATCTGTCACCACACAAAGACAAATCTATTTCTGTAAAATAAAACACATACACAAAACCACATCTGGTTCTTCTTTAAACAAGCCTAGAGCCAGCTCTGCGCAATAAATGTACAATGTGCTATACATAGAGTAATATTTCTTGTTTCTTTTCATTTAATCAGTAGGTGTGAAATGTTAAGTTAGCACCTCAAAAAGCCAGTTCTCCACAAAGGCTTAGAGAGCTTGGAAGGTGTGTTTTTCTTTCTTTTAAGATCCATTTTTGCCACATAATAAGAAACACTGATAAAATAAGTTAAGCCATGCTAGTCCTCTGAAAATAAATTATCTATGGAGAAAACTTGTGTTGGGGGTGAAGGTCTACATGCTTGGTGACTTTTCCTTTTCCTCTGTACTGGATTTACTAAATGATGATCTATTTTCCCATGGAATGCTTTTAATCCAGCAGCTTTCACTACTGATTCAGATAAGGACTCTTAACGGTTTTTGCCATCTAACACACATTTTAAAAATTGAATTACATATGGGGGCAATTCAGAGAAGTATGATAAATTGAAGCAACTGCTACTGCAAGTCAAGACCAGGAGCCAGCTTTACAAAAGGAAAACTCCAAAGCTGCACAATTCCTCAGCAGGGTAGAAATCTTAATGCATTCATCGCTGAGCAGCTCAGTATTGATGGATGGCCTGTAGCATACTGGACAGCGTCTAAGATAAGAGACATCACTAGTAAAGACAGGAATGTGACCTCGTTCTAAAATTAAAAATTAGAGCAACGATGCCATTTGATGAGATATTTAAGGTCACTGAATCTCAGAGAAAAGAGGCTCAAAGAGACCCACAGAGCCTGGAAGAGACTAGTCAGTGCTTGAACTTCCAGTGCTGAATGCAATGTGCAAACCAGTGTGTTAAATATCATGCTTGCAGCATTGGGAGGACAGCATGAGAGGATATGGACCTGTCCACAAGATCATTTTACATGACTTCTTTTCCATGCACTTTGTCTCAAGCACAAATAGTATGCTGCTGCACTTGGAAATCTTTGCAGATAATGCCAGTGAGTCTCTGCAGGAGAGGAAGAAAAGAGCATGCTAGCTTCCCTGGGAGAGTTTCCCCAGTCTCTTGGTATGGGGTGAGTGGTTACATTTTCTTTATGTAAGTATCTCCTTAGAAGGCTGTGGGTGCCCTTCACCTCATTGTAACCTAATTAATGTTTTTAGCAGTCTCTCCTTTACACTTTCATAAGAGACATTTGCTGGTCAGTGGCTTATGTGTTATAACACACAAATGCCACTTTTGTGGTAATCCAAAGACTTTCCTATATATTACATAGCCCTGTGCTTCCTTTGCCTCCTCATACTGGCTTGGGGAAGACAGAATTTACCCCTTCAACATTCTCACTTCTTACACAGGAAGGGTCTAGCTACATGTGCTCCCAGGCGAGGAGAGGCACCAAATTTAAAAAAATAAAAATGAAGAGAACAAAGGGACATCCCAGCCCTAGTGGATCTCTGCTTGACACTTAGGCTAGATCTGAGCAGCTTCCATTTTTTATTTTTTATTTTAGACAGACACACACACACACACACACACACACACACACACACAAAGAGAGAGAGAGAGAGAGAGAGAATTGGTGCACCAGGGCCTCAGCTACTGCAATCCAACACCAGATGCTTGCGCCAACTAGTGGGCATGTATGATCTTGTGCTTGCCTCACCTTTGTGCATTTGGCTTACATGAAATCCTGGAAGTGGAACATGGGTCCTTAGGCTTCACAAGTAAGGGCCTTAACCAAAAGGCCATCTCTCCAGCCCCTTCCTTTTTGAGATTGTCTTTGTGAAATAAGATTGGAAAGAAAATTGTTATTTTCCCAGTTTAGGAGCTGGGAAAATAGCACTAAGACAATCTCCATGCCCACCACTGAGAGATCCCCTCTGGTCTATCCCCTCCAGACCTTGGACTAACTTCTAATCTTGAGCAAAATGTGTATTCACCAGGGGTTTACATCCTCCTTCCAAGCCCTGACCAAAGGCAGGTTCGGCCCCTGGGGCTCTCTCCCACTGCTTCAGTTTTGCAAGATAACAGCAAATATTGCTGCTCCTATAATTCTTCCAGGAATGACTGCAATTATTCCTTTTTTTTTTAATTTTAACATTATTTTTGTGTCCATAAGTGTGCCCTAAATGTGCTCTCGTTCAGGTTATTTTCTTTCCTTGGTGTTCCCTTATCAATTTTATAGTACACTGTACACTTAGGAAATTTTACACAAAGGTTTCTAAAACCTCATTTTTCCACTGCCTCATTAAGTACTCTAGATAGCCTATATAGGAGGCATGAAAATTCTCCCAGGAAGAGATGAAAACAGGAATCATAAAGGTTCTAAAAGATGGTTTTGTTTCCATTTTTCTTTCTTTCTTTTTTTTTTTTTTTTTTGGTTTTTCAAGGTAGGGTCTCACTCTGGTCCAGGCTGACCTGGAATTAACTCTGTAGTCTCAGGGTGGCCTTGAACTCATGGTGATCCTCCTACCTCTGCCTCCCGAGTGCTGGGATTAAAGGCATGCACCACCACGCCCGGCTTCCAGTTTTATTTTTAAAGGCATGTGACACCACAGCCGGCTTGAGTTTATTATTTTTATTTATCAGAGAGCAAGAGAGAGAGACAGAATTGGTGTGCCATGGCCTAAGCCGCTGAAAGCAAACTCTAGATGCATGTGCCACCTTGTTTACATGCATCACCTTGTGCATCTGGCTTACGTGGGTTCTGAGGAGTTGAGCCTGGGTCCTTATGGTTTGCAGGCAAGCACCTTAACAGCTAAGCCATTTTCTCCAGTCCTTTTTCCAATTTTAATCACTGTACTCATTTTCATAAATTTTCTGCCATTTAACTCACATATACGTATGGCATGATTTGGTAGTGTACCTGCGATGTTTTGTTCTTATTCAGGCACAGAGGCTTTTAAAACAATGATTAAGTTCTGTAAGTCTACAATATATCACTGCAATACAGATTTTAATAGTCACTGGCTGGCAGTGGTGGCACATGTCTATAATGCCAGCACTTGGAAGATAGACAAAGGATTGTGGCAAGCTCAAGACCTGCCTGGGTTATGTAGTGAGATCCAGACTTGCCTGGTCAACTTAATAAGCTTTTGACTCAAAATAACAGCAACAACACAAGTTTGTGATGAGTACTGGAAGATGGCTCAGTAGGTAAGCTGCTTGCTTTCCAAGTGAGAGAACCAGAGTTAGGATTCCAGGTATCCACACCAATGCTGAGAGTGTGTGGCCTGCCTGTAATCCCAACCTTCAAGACAGGGGTTTTATGTCAAAGGTGCCATTGGGAAAGCTGGCTAGTTAGACTAGGTGAATCAAAAAGTGATGAACTTAAGGGAGAGATATTGCTTTATTAAATAAAATGGGTAGTTATCAAAGAAGACGCCAACATCAACCCCTTGCCTTTGCACACACATGCGCAGGAATGCTTGCAGCTCCCCCCATACATGGGCCCATACACACACAAACATCATGCATACACACATGCAGAAAAAATTGCTAAGAATGTAGCTTCTATGGTGTTAGCAAAAAACTGTTGGCAAGTGGGAGAGAATATTTAGAGCTAAAAGTAAAATGGAGTTATTTCTTCAATAGAGCAAGACTAGCCTAGTTACTGTTTCTCTTTGAATGGGCTATGCTACTTACCCCTTCCCAGTTCATTCAAGTCACCAACGTTAATAACACAGGGACTGGCATGTTATTTTGTCATATGTGGCAGTTACCTTCATATTGCTGGCACAAAGCACCCAATCAAAAGTAGCTTGAGGGGGCTGGAGAGATGGCTTAGCGGTTAAGGCACATGCTTGTGAAGCCTAAGGACCCAGGTTCGATTCTTCAGGTCCCATGTAAGACAGATGCACATGGCGGGCATGCATCTGGAGTTTGTTTGCAGTGGCTAGAGGCCCTGGCATGCCCATTCTCTCTCTCTCTCTCTGTCTTTCTCTGTCTCAAATAAACAAATAATGATTTAAAAAAAAAGAGCTTGTGGAAGGAGTGGGGTTTTTTAATTTTTATTTTTTTGGCTCACAGACTCATGGGGAAGCTCCATGATGACAGGGGAAACAACGGCATGAGAAGAAACTGGATCCATTGTCTTGGCAACATCAGGTAGACAATAGCAGCAGGAGACTATGCCAAACACGGGCAAGGGGAAGCTGGCTATAACACCCACAAGCCTGCCCCCAGTGATACATCTTCTCCAGGAAGCTCCAATTACCAAATTTTCATCAGATGGAGACCTGGCATTCAGAAAACATGAGTTTATGGGGGATACCTAACTCAAACCACCACATATTTTGCTTTTAGAATGTCTATGGGATTACATTCCTAATGGTCACTTGTATTGTCTACTTTTCTTCCTTCATCAATTTTTTTCAGACTTTATTGTTCTTTTCACCCAAAAATTAGAGAAATCCCAATGAATTTGACAATTTTCTTCATTATTTTTCTGTTTTTAAATTTTCTTTATTTTTGTATTGGCTATTTAAGTTATTTCCTTTTGTTTTCACTTGAGGTTAATTTGTTCATTCCTTCCTTAAAGTGGAAGTTGAAATCTTTGGCTGTAGCCCTTTTTTTTGTTTCCTAATAGATTATCCTACTGCATATTTAGGTCTAAATGCTGATCTTGCTACATTTGCTGCTTTTACATTTTCACCTGATTTAAAATGCTTTCCAATTTCCCTTGTTCCTTTTTGTTCTGTGAGAAAAAAAGTTGGAATTTTAGTTTCTAATTTTTCTACTGCTTGTACTTGATTCCTACTTTAATTCAATTTTGGTCCGACTATTATTTTTTTTAACTTGATTCCTTTTAATTTGTTAACACTTTATCTTACAGATAGTAATGCTTATGTTTATAATGTCTGAGAACACTTGGGAAGAATGTATATCCTATAGAGGTGGGTGAAATATTTTATCAATTAGATAAACTCATTTGAGTCATTAGATATAGTCATTAAGGTGGTCCATATTTTCTATTTGTTCAACTAAATTATTGAAAGGGGGTAAAAGCATCTCTGACTTTGTGTATGCTCAGGTTCTGTGACTCTATCATATTTCCTTTGTGTATTTTGAGGTTCTGTTATTAATTGAATAAATATTTAGGTTTTTCACAACAACTTGATGAGTTCACCTCCTTGTGATTACAAAACTCTTTCACTGACCTCTGAAACCTACTTTGTTTGACATTAGCCTAAAAGAGGAAAAACTATTATATTATACAGATATTGGAGTATACTTAAAATATTCCAATCAAAACTCAACATAAAAATGAATAATGAAATACTTTATTGTTTTACTTTTTCTTAAACCCAGGGCATATTTTAAACTTACAGTAGAGGTTAATTTGTGCTAGTCACGTTTGAATAATCACACAACCAACTGCAGGTAGTGGGTTGCCCTATTGGATAATGTGTTCCTAAATCTAATTTACTATTTTTTGAAGTTATAAAATCATTTACTAAATATTGTCCCACACTCTGAGTATAACTAAAGCAATGTATCATCTGATGATTTTTTTTTTTCTCAGTGAGCAACAACTAAGCAAATAAATGAAGCATTCTTCTAGTGTGTGGTTTTCTAATACCAGTTATTACCCAAGAATCTCTTTTCTTGTGGTTGTAGGATATTTTCATGTTGATACTTTTCTAATCTTTGGATTACATATAAATAATATCCCCACAGGCATAAGAGACAAGTAAGGACTCACATGGCTGACTATTTGGAAAAAGTGGGAGATGTGCAGGAAGAGCCAATGAGATGTTTTATGTTTTAGATCAGCCATGTCAAACCTTACTTTAAATAGAAAGTTACTTTCAAAACAACCAGTTCATTTATTGCTGGGTTTTCATCAAGTTTCAAGCATAAGCTGGGATTGTCAGGTAAAGTCTAAGCTACTCTGGAATCCATTGTGTGACTTCTCAGTACTAATAAATATGTAATACTGGGATAAAATCATCCTTCAAAGTTCAAGCTCTAGCATTAATCTCTTGAGAATCTATTTACTCTATTAACAGCTTGTCAGTGCAAATAAAATCCATAATAAAGCAAATATTTTTCCTGATTAACAGAATTTACATAAAAAGCAAATAACATCTCTTCACATTTATGGGAGATACTTCTCATAGCAAATCAGTTATTTATCTTCTGTTGGTCTAAATTCAGGTTCAGTCATAGTTCAGGAAAATCAAATTATATAAACAAGTTATGAATAATTTAATTTCCTCATGCCATGCCCATGTTGTCTATGTATCAAAATGAGAGCAGCCCAAGGTTGAAGAGGGTAAAATAATCAAGCTGAGTAAGAAAAGACTTTCTAGATACATTCAAACTAAACTGTTAGCAAGTATCACAACCATCTGTGATGATAAAAGTCGCATAACAAAATCAATTGCAAATATATGTACACACACACACACACACACACACACACACACACACACACACACACCCTCTATGGAAGTAATGACACATTTGCCCTCAGTCCTTATAGTAGCCAGTTATAAAGGAATACCTCAACGTGGCAGAATACACTGTGCTCCTGAAATAGAATTATTTAATATGAAGTAAAAAATATTTTTACCCCAAAAGCTGAACAGTCATGATTTACTTATCACTTTCATGAAGTGGACACCAGGTAACAAAATAATTGTGTTACCTGTGACTACTCATAGCAGGGAATCATGTAGAGCTCTTTACAAGAGAAAAGGTCACATAACCAACTGGCTTTTTTGTGTATGGGAATTGACGCATTATTTGGATATGATATGTGAAAAATAGAACTGTTTGCAGAGGAATAACAACATAGGGAAAAAGACATCGAAAACACAGACTCCTGACTAAGCCTGCTGCCTTGGAAAGCTGCTCACACTTCTGGGTTCTAGTTTCATCTCCTATAAAAATAATGGGGCTGACGTCAAAGGTTCTTTCCAGCTCAAAATTTCTAAGAAAGGAAACACATGATTTATTGAAAACTTGAAAGCCAGTCATGCATAAGATGCCATTCACTCTCACTGTCTGCAAAGTCATTTTGAAACAAAATGAGTAAAAGTGTTTTTCTAGAAAAACAGGAGAACCTGTCCTCACTTCTCATTGATTTAAAATAGAAAGACATTTCTGACTTTTTGGTACCTTTGATATATAAATGGTTTTGCCCACATCATCAGTGATGAGTGGATCACAAGTACCCCACAATTGTTCAGTGTTAAAATGGAAGTTCCTACCTCTCAAATACATATTGAACCTAGTTAACGAAAGCTGTTGGAAAAGAACTTGCAATTAATCTATGAAATAACAAATAATATTTAATGAACATAAGTCTAGTAAAGTTCATTACTATCTGGAGCCTTGAGGAAGATGTCAGCAAACACATATGAGGCAAGAGAGGCATGTTGATGTCTCTGGTATTGTTCTCTCACTTCTCAGTAGACATTTAAAAAATTTCATAGACTCTTCACTGAACACAGTACTGTGCTTCTTAGACAGTAGGGGTTGACCACATCTCAAAAATTATAATTAGTTCTCAAGAAAAATTAGTCATTTCATGTCATTTTTACTGATGTGTGCAAAACTTATGAAAGGAGACTCATTTTCATATTTATATTTATGTTTATTTGAGAGCAAGAAAGAGAGAGAATGGGAAAGCCAGGCCCTCCAGCTACTGCACACAAACTCTAGACACATGTGCCACCTTGTGCATCTGGCTTACATGGGTTCTGGGGAATCGAACCTAGGTCCTTTGGCTTTGCAGGCAAGCTCCTTAACTGCTAAGCTATCTCCCCAGCCCAAAGAGACTCATTTTGATTGTATTTGTAGATCTTAGATTTTTTTTATAGATTTTAACCCCACAGATGACATTGCAATGGAATTTTAAATGCTCCAGAAATGATGGTTGATTTATAAAGATTGTTGGTAAATATTTGACATAGGAACATTTTTACTTTTAATATAAAATTTATATCATTGCTTATCCTAGATGTTTCTACAAGGAAAAACTTGGTAGTCTTTCATACCTCACATTTCTATAATGGGTGTAATCTATGGCTAAAGCTTATAGAAGGAAATATTTAGACTATAAACCCTGTCTTAGCAGATCTTCTGTATTTGGTTAGATGTGGCTGAGGAACTCCAGTACTCCCAGTCTCCCTTAGATTTCACCTAGTGCTCAAAGTACTTGTTTTCTAGTCTCTGAACTTGAAAATGAAGAAGAAGAGAATGTTGATTACAAGCAAGTTTAAAATAGTTCACTGAGTGGCTAGAGAGATCGCTCAGCAGTTAAAGAACTTGCCCGCAAGGCCTAAGGACCCAGGTTCAATTCCCCAGTACCTAGATGCACAAGATGGCACATGCATCTGGAGTTGTTTACAGGGGGTAGATGCTCTCATGCACCCATTTATTCTTTCTCCCCCACCCCCTTTCTCTCTTACTCTCTCAAATAAAAATATTTTAAAATATTTCACTGATTCTATTTGCTATTCATATTACTGTACCCAAGCCTTCTTAGGTTGATGTATACCTTTGATTGATTTTTTTTCACGGATTATACTCTTTTATTCCCTCTCTCCGGTTCCCTTTTCCCTGGAGCCCTCCCCTGTGAGGTTATGGGATTTACTCAGTAACTTGGCTGACTAAAATCAAGGTGAAGAGCTGGATTAAAATGGGGGATAGGGGAGAATAAAATAGAGACTGAAAGATTTGCATTTACAAGAGGAAAATGTTTCTTCTCTTGGAAGTTTGTAAGTGTAGTCTATTTATGAACATGCTGTCTTTGTGTCTATCCTTGTTCTACTTCTTAATATTGGTAAAAAAAATTAGCTGGACCCATTAATTGTTCTGTGCCTCAGTTCTCTGATTTGAAAAATATAGAATACAATAACTCATTTTGAATAGGATTGATGGTATATATAGACAAACTCATATATTTTAAAAAGGTTAGCCATTGCACCTCATATGTAAGATATATCCATATTTATAAGAAACCTAAACTTGCTTCTTTTTTTGGCAAGATGAGCTTTCATTTCATTGACTGCTGCAAAGGATTTAAAATGTTAAGTAGAATATTAAGTCTTCAATTCTCTCAGTGGCTCCAGGTTTATATAAAGAGAAAGGAGGGGAATATAGAGGGAGGGACGAGGAATGGAAGGTTATAGGCTATATGAATTGTCCCTTGGGGCAAGATCACATGCATTTTCCTATGTTTACAATATATTGCAAGGTACAAGGGAGGAGTCAGGCACTTTATCAAGAGGCAACATCTTTGGAAAGGAGACGTATAGGACTCCCACTGACAAATCAGAGTCCAGATATGAACTCCACCACTTAATAGGATTTAGGAAAATCACTTTGCTTTCCCATGAGGCTATCTGGAAGGAAAGTATCTGATATACACCAAGCTCCACAATAAGCAATTTATGGAATAATTAAACAAACTTGGTGATTTAAGATCCTCTCCCTGATGAAAATATACCCAAAACATGACTTGTTTCTGTACTGGTTGTTATCTACCCTGCACATCAGTAGGACATGCAGTGTTAGGGCTGGTTTCTTTGAACTCTGTTGGGACATGTTGATTCTCTGACGGTACCTGATAACTCTCTTTGATCCATCTGCTACTGGGAACGGTTTCTTCATGTTTTTGCCATAATGGTGGTTTGTCAATATCTATGCTTCTGTCAACTTTTGCATCACATATTTGATAGGTTTGTTTAGACTTTTATATTTTGCTTATATAATTAAGACCATCATGCTAAAATTCACCTGATTTGCTAATAATTATTGCTTCTTAAAGAGAAGGGTTTTCTTTTTTTCCTTATGTCATTTTCTTCCTGTGTTTAATAACTACATGGCATATATCTTGCTATCATTTACATTCAGTCTATGTCTTTAGTCTCCAGGTGTCTCCCATAACCATCATACAGACAGATTTAATGGTTCAGTGGTTAAAGGCAATTGTTTGCAAAGCATACCTAGCCTGGGTTTGATTCCACACTACCTATGAAAAGCTAGATGCACAAAGTGGCCATGCTTCTTGAGTTTGTTTGCAGTCCTGGTGTCTCTATTTCTCTCTCTCCCTCTCTCTCTCTCTCTCAATCATAAATAAACATAATTTTCAAAATATGTAGGATATTATTAATATACTTAAGCCCTTTGCCTATAATGAAATTATTGGGACATTTACATTGATTTCTATCTTATTATTATGCACCTTTCCTTCTTGTTTTCCATCTTGATTCCCTTCTTTTTATATTGGATTAATCAAGGTTTTTATATTCTCTATTAGTTTGGAAGTCATACACTCACTAACTTTATTCATGGTTACTCTACTAATTTTATAACATTTTAATTAAGATATAATTCACATTGCATTGAAGCTATGCACATAGAGGACACAATTTAACAACGTTCTGTTTAATCCAAATGTTGTGCAGCCATCACAACATATCTAAGATTAGCACATTTTTGTCACCCCAAAAGAAATCTATTCCCAATAGTAACTCCCACACAGTATTACACGACAGCCATTGTAGTTCTTTAGATGAGCCTGTTCCTGATCTTTCATATAAATAGAATTTCTTAAAAAAATATTTACTTATTTGAGATAGAAAAGGGGGAGAGAGAATGGGCACACCAGGGTCTCCACTAATCTTTTATTTTTACACTAATCTTTTTATTTTTTACTGTCTCTATAGTTTCACTCCAGACACATACACCACTCCAGACACATACACCACTTTTTTGTGTGTGTCTGACTTTACATGGGTCCAAAGGAAACAAACCTAACTCAGGCTATCAAACTTTACAAGTACCTTTAGCCACTGAGAGGTCCTTCCAGTCTCATAAATAGAATCTCAAAATATACAGTCTTTAGTGACAATTTTCTTTCACGTATTTTTTTTTTGTCAGCCCAATGAACAAGGCTTATCCATATTATTGCCAAACAGTCCTTAATTCTATGTTCTAATAATAGTCTCTTATTTGCATAGAAATAATTACATTGTTTCTTTTCTACCTTCATTTTTAAAAATCTTTTCACCTCATTTCCTTGGTTGAAGTAGTAAATAGAGTGAAGAAAGGGGGCATCATTATCTTAACTCTCACCTGAGGAGCAAAGCTTTCTGTCATCCACCAGCACATACCCTAGCTCTGGGTGGTCCATGGATAGTTTTTGAGGTCTGAAGAAATTCTCTTTGCAGATTTTGTATGCTTGCATCTTGAAAATATATATGGTTTTTCAAATCCTTTTCTAACATTGATTGAGATGATATATTTTTTTGGATTACACTGTGCTAATTTCATCTATTATACTGATTGGGGTATCAACCCTACCAGAAATACTTACAATAAACCCTACTGACTGCTGATGTATAATTCTTTTATGTGTGATGCTGGAATCAATTTAATAATGTATTCTTGATGATTTTGTATCTTATTTTTTCAGAGATAGTAGTTGCTTTGGGTTGTTTTGATGCCTTGTCTATATTATATATAAGATTATTATTGTACTCGCTCACCAAAAAGTAGGAAACATGCTTCCTTCTAGCTATTTCATAATGTGTTGGTGTTAATTTTTTCTTAATCATTTGGCAAAATTAGAATTCACTCCAGATCAAATCCTGTGTGTTATCTCTCATAATCAATTCAGCCAGATAATGGAAATAAATATTGCAAAATATTCAGTGAAGGGCATTTGATCATATAACATCAGGTATTTTTTAATTTATTTTCCATTTTTATTGAGAAGATATTCCAGAGAGCTCCCCAATGTCTCCTCTTTCCCTGTACTCTGCTCCTAAAATTTCCTTCCATAGTCAGCTTGCATTAATATGGGATACTTGTTTTAAATGATGGACCAAAATTGACACATTCATATATGCTGAAGCCCACAGTTTGCCTTAGGGTTCTTTCCTTGTGGTATAACAGTCTATGGATTTTTATTAACACAAAAATGTAATATATTTACAATTATAGTATTACATAGAGTAGTTCTGATATCTCACAAATGTCCTATGCTTCATTTATTCATTCCTTCCCCCAAGCTTCTGAAAACACTAATCTTTTTATTTTTTACTATCTCTACAGTTTCACCTTTCCTATAATATCATAAGGTTGGAATGGCACAGTATAAAGCAAATATATATATAGTTGCAGTCAAGTTTGCATTGCTGAAAGAAATCACCCAACCAAGAGAAGCTTGTGGAAAAATAGGGGTTTATTTTGGCTTACAGGCTTGAGGGGAAAGCTCCATGATAGCAGGAAAAACGATGGCATGAGCAGAAGGTAGACATCACCCCCTGGCCAACATCAGGTAGACAATAGCAACAAGAGAGTGTGCCAAACACTGGCAAGGGGAAGCTGGCTATAAAACCCATAAGCCTGGCCCGCAAAATACACTGCCTCCTGGAGGTGTTAATTCCCAAATCTCCATCAGCTGGGAACCTAGCATTCAGAGCACCTAAGTTTATGGAGGACCTGAATCAAACCTCCATATATACATACATTCCCAGGCTCATAGAAAGCCAATCCCTTGGGCTGGGGAGATTGCTTAATGGTGAACAGTGCTTCCTTGGAAACCATTGCTTTATGCAAAACTGAAGGTGTAGAGGAGCCTTGTCTTCTTATATCTACCCAGAAAAGATCTCCCAAGGCATGCTTCTGGTGGTAGGGCTGTGGTTCAAAAGCTGTAGCATCTCTCTACTATACAAGATCTAGAGTTCTCTAGTAAGTGCTTCTTGATTTTGTGCATGCCCTTAGAATGACTTACAGAAGCTTTAAATGGCTGTGTGCATAGTTGTCTTTGGTTATGGCTGTTTTCCTGGAGAGTGTCTACAATGCTCCTCGTGTTTCTGTTCCTGAAGAAATCCAGTATCACTTGCACATAAATGACTACAGACCAGTGCATGTCTGAATTTGAGGGTACGAAAGGGCTTATTAGGTCCACAATGGAACTATCTGGGGAGAGAACAAACCTCCAAGAAGGCTACATTTGTTTTATTATTGAGCTTGAACACTAATTGATCAAGGGAAAGAATGCTACAATTACACAATAGTAAGGGTTCCCCTTTAACTTGTTGCTTGTCTCTCAAAGTAGCACATACTTGCTAGACAAAGTTTGCTTCCTGGTCAGTCTAGACACTTATTCAAATCTGTTCTACTGGAAACACTTGTCTACAGCAGTTTAGGTTTAGCCATGTGAAAGAATTCACAGAGTAAAAGCTGAAGTTTGTACATTTGCACTTTTTTCATTTCCTTATTATGTCTTCTCTATGTACTTCTAAGAACAGATGATTTTGCTAGAAATATTATCTTTGCCATATAACTAAATCTGCATCAGTTGGAACTAAAAAGTGATATGAAAAACTAATTAACTGATTTATATCAGTTTTCTTTACTGTGTTTCAGTTTCACAGGCAAGAGACTTAACTGCCAAACCATCTCTCCAGCCCAAACTTCAGTATTTTCCATTCACAAAACATTTACTTGGGAATATTCTGGGCTTAAGATAAAAACACAAATTTTGCCCAGTAAGCCCACATTCCAACAGGGAGGAGCAGAAAGTAAGCAGTAGATATAATACCCAAGAAAAACAAAATACATTATAACTAAGGGCTGAGGAGAAACCAGAGCAAGAGAACAGGGGAGATGCTGGAGGAGCAGATGTTTGCAGTTATAAGATGGTCAAGGCCTTCTTGAGGGAAGACCGGGGGAGAAGTAGAGGAAGACATGTGGATAATGAGGGGATGGTGTTGCAGACAGCAACCACTGCAGATGCAAAGGCCTGACTGACATAGGCGCAAAGCCTCTGAGAAGCAGTAGAGCATAGAATGAGGGTTAGGTAGCCTGATGAAGGGCAGGTGGTCATGTAGGGATTTGTGAGCTATTATAAGCGTTCTAGCTATTATTTGAAGGGAAATTGGGACCCATTACAGAGTCTGAGATAGAGACAGGTCATAGTCTGCTCCCATTTTCTCTAGGTTCCTGTGGGTATGTGGGTGTGTGTTGAAAAATACAAGCGCAGTGGGTCAAAAGCAGGAGGCCCAAGTATGATGCAAAGGCAGAAATGCAGTTCAAGATGACACTAGTTGAAGCCAGTGTTAGCAGTGGGGTGGAAAGGGTTTCTGAAGACAAATCCACAGGGGGGATCTGACTAATTGGAAGTTGGGGTAAGAACCCTGAGGGTGGAGAAAAGACCTCAAATTTTTTTTACTTGAACACCGTAAAAAATGAAGTTGCCATCAGCTGAGATGGGTGACCTAGGTTAGAGAAATTTTGGAGGAAAACTATAAAAAAATGAGTTTAGTTTAGGCTCTTCCAGGCCTGGTGTGTCATGTAGACATTATGGTAGTTTGAATTGGTTGGCCCCCATAAATTTGCGTGGTTTGAATGCTTGGCTCCCAGCTGGTGGCCGTTTGGGAGGTGGAGCCTTTCTAGAGGAGGTGTGTTGTTGGGGGTGGGCTTTGGGGTGTTGCAGCCAGCTTCCCCCTTGAGAGAGCTCATGTTGCTGCTGTTTTTCACCTGCTATGTAAGGAGTGATTTCTACCTTGACTTTGCTGCCAGTCAACATGAAGTTTCCCCTTGAGACCATAAGCCAAACTAACCCTTTCCTCTCATCAACTCATTTTGGTCAGGTGTTTTATCCTACCAATGAGAAGATAAGCACAGCAGACATTGACCTAGATGCAAAAGGAAGAGGCTAGCAAGATATTTCTTAAAGGAGAAAACGGAATGTTTTCATCTTTGTGGCCAGATGTTTTTTTGTTACAACTGGTCTGTGTATGCTCGCAGACCACTGACTAAAAAAGACATAGCTCTGTTCCAGTTTTTCTTAAAAAGGCAAGTTATAGTTTAATTTGGCTTCAGGATTGTAACTTGCTCACTCCTGGAAAGAGATGTGCTTTGGGAATTATCAGTTTAAAATACTTAAAAGCCCATGCTAATTTAACATAACATTCCACATTTGATATTTGCTCTTCTCCACTGTAAGCAACGATTGCTATACTTTATATACTATCCATCTGTTTTCATCAAAAAAAAAAAAAAACTTTAAAAAAGACTATGGAAAAACCAATTTGGTAAAAATTTTTAAAATCTTAATGGAAATATTTTAATATGGACACAACTTATTAATAAATACATGTTGCAAGGCATGTTAATATTTAATCTGTTTATAATATATACATAATTGAAGCTGTATTGAAGGTCAGTAATGCTAGTAAGCTTAATCAATCTATACACACATTAACTTGTAACACATATGTTCACATATGCATATGTATAAGTGCACATAAAATAAGGATGTACATGTATTGTGGAACGATGTTCAAGATAAAGGAGAAATATCATGGCTGCCTTAAAAATAACATGAGATTTGGACAAAGGAGGAAGTTATCATACATGTAGTGTGTATTCAAAACACTCCTGATTTCATAGCCAGGAGTTCTTTAAACATTAATAGAAATATTTTTAGCAAATAATGAAATAGTCCTAATGATGAATATTCAGTTATAAAAGAAATTAATCAATAGGATATTTACTAATCTACAAGATAAATTGAGTTAGTTTCCAATAATACTTAATTTAGCAAAGGGCTAACACAGAATAAAATGTTTGTAGGCAAAAGGAAAAAAATAACATGAAGCTTCAATCTGTGATGTTTAAGCAATCCATAAACAGTATTAGGAACATGGCTAGAAAGTTGAAATGTTTCCTGTGGATTTGGGTTTGAAGCCATGCCAGAGTTTCTAACTTCTCTACAGGGCTGGTATTGCCAACATATATCGGGAAAGAGATTCTTTCTATGAAAAATGATTTTAAATGGAAATAGGATACTATAGGGGTGTTTGCAAACCATTTTGCCATTTCCCTTTCAAAGAAGTTTTTTAATTTAAATTTAATTTTATTTATTTAACAGAGAAAGAGAAAGTTAATGGGCATGCCATGGCTACTGCAAATGAGCTCCAGAAACATATGCTCCCTTGTGCATCTGGCTTTCGTGGGTCCTGGGGAATTGAACCAGGGTCCTTAGCCTTTGCAGTCAAGCACCTTAGCCACTTAGCAATTCCTCCAGCCCCTAAAGGATTTTTATTTAGACTTTTCTTTCAATTTTTCAGCTTTTATACAATTTTCATACCCTAGATATATTGTCAACTGTCTATGCATGATGTACAGCTTGAGAGCATGTGAGTTGCTTGGCGGCCACAGGCCACCTAACATCTCAGATGTTGCCTGGAGAACCAGCGGTTCCACTCACACATCCCTTGGCGCTGACTGCCTGCATCCACCAAAGCTTCTCTTGCTTTTGCTGTGCTTTTTCAATTCTCTCTCTCTAAAACCAGATTTGACTGTGAAGTATGGAAACATGAAAAGAAGAAAACTCAAAAAGAAAATACCTTGAACTTTAGAATCTCAATTTTGGGTAAATGCGGGTAAAATATTATGGAAAACATATAACATGCAAAAATTAAAAACCCGGAAAAACCAAGCATGCTGGCACACACCTTTAATCCCAGCACTCGGGGGGCAGAAGTAGGAGGATCACTATGAGTTCAAGACCAGCCTAAGAAGACTACATAGTAAATTCCAGGTCAGCTTGGGTTAGAACAAGACCCTACCTGAAAAAAAAAAAAAAAAAAAAAAAAAAAACTCAGAAGAAATAACTCATAACAAAATTGACAGACTTAGTGCTGCCTCCAAAGAACCTACTGTGACTTCCAGTTGCAGCAGTCAGTCATCTGTCAGCATCCTTGTTCCAAGGTCAGCTTGACCTTGTTTTGATGAAGTGGTCTTCTAATTGTCAGAGCACCTCAGTTTCTAGATTTCAAGCCAGCCTTAAAATAGACACTTGAGACGTAAAAACCACGGCAAATAACTGCTAGAAAAACACTTTACGGTTTGAATTATGATTATATCTCAAATTCATGAGCCATTGTGCCTGCACAGAAGTGAGCAGACCTGCAAGCAGCAGTTTTATAGACATTTCACATTTAGCTGGCATCCTGCTCCACCTCTGCCTTGTGTTTGGAGTGATGGAGGAGCAGATACACAAAGGAGGACGAGTTCCCAGGGCTGAAGATGGTGGTATGACTCACGGGACCTGACTGAACCCTGTGGGAGAACTCTATTGAAGAGAAATGAGTAACATCTTGACTGCATTTTATAAAAATAAGTTTCTACTACCAGCATGGCAAATTCTGATTACTTAGTTCCTCCCATTTACCCTCTGGCCAAGTAATGTTTGTGTCAACTCTCTAAGATCTTTACTGGTATCTCATCAAACTTGGTGTGGACAAGTACATTTCTAATAAAAATAAAACTTGTGTTTCAGCCTCAGAGAGTTTTATGCCAAATCAGTCTTTGTGAATGTGATCTTTCTTAATGAGACCACTTCAAAAAGACATGGGGCTGGAGATTAGCGATTAAGGCACAGCTAAGGCACTTCTCTGCAAAGCCTAATGACCCATGTTCGATTCACCAGTACCCAAGTAAAGCCAGGGGCACAAAGTGGGACATGCGCCTAGAGTTTGTTTGCAATGGCTGGAGGCCCTGGAATACCCATTCATTCCCCCCACTCTCTCTCTCTCTCTCTCTCTCCCTCTCTCCAAATAAAAATATTTTTTAAAAAGCAGAGATGTTGGGCTGGAGAGATGGCTTAGCGGTTAAGCGCTTGCCTGTGAAGCCTAAGGACCCCGGTTCGAGGCTCGGTTCCCCAGGTCCCATGTTAGCCAGATGCACAAGGGGGCGCATGCGTCTGGAGTTCGTTTGCAGAGGCTGGAGGCCCTGGCGTGCCTATTCTCTCTCTCTCCCTCTACCTGTCTTTCTTTCTGTGTTTGTTGCTCTCAAATAAATAAATAAATAAATTTTAAAAAAAAAGCAGAGATGTTTTTGCAGAAGGAAAGAGGTTGCAAAATGCTATTGGTAGAACTCAATGAACCTTGAGAAAGAAATTCACAAGGCTGAAAACGACAAGGGGTTTTTTTCTAATAAGCGAGTTTTCCCATTACTGGCCAGCTGTTCTTCCAGTCTGCGGCTTCTGGGGAACTCTTGTGCAACTCTGTTGTACTTCTGAGCAGTACTCACTGTTTCTAAGTGTGGTGAGCTGATAACAAGTGTGGAACATCGCTTTTATCTAAATCAACTTTTAACATTCCAGGAAAGGCAGAAGTTCAAAGCAACCATTCCAAAATAACTCTAGTCAGTCAGCTCATTTGAGCATAAGCACCCACCCAATCATCCACCCACCCATGTTCTTTTCATCTTACTATCCTTGTGGAGAACATGTCCCACCCTCAAGTCGGAATCCTAGCTATTCCTTGGACTGACAGAGGAGATGCTTCCCAACCTGACTTTACCACTGTCAGTAAGCTTTGCCCAGTGCAGGCTGGCTTGGCTGTGTGGTACACTGGTAGAACAGCTTGCTGGCAATCAATCACTTATTTCATCTAGGAACTGCATAAAAATTTCCTCCTAAGACCAACGTGTGTCTGACAGAAATCTCATAGGATCAGTGCTTCAATATGAGGGTAACCTCAACTAGCATTTTTTTTTTTTTTTTTTACAGCCTGGATTCATTTGTAAGTACCAGGGTGGATGAGGCTGAAATTGAAGATGGAAAGAATTCCCTTCATTTACAACTCTGGAGCTCTTGGAAAAACGAAGTACTACTGACCCCAGTAGGGCCAAGAACAAGGTTCTCTTTGAAACTCCTGAGAGTAATATATAATAAACATCAAGTCAGGGATCAATGTTCAGTGAATGATGAGATGAAGGGGTGATAAACTTTAGGGAAGTACACTTTTTAAATCTATCATGTAGACATGTCCTCAAATGCTAGAAGCTTTACTTTCCTTCCCAAAATGGAGTAGTATTTTGGCATATTATTAGCAATTATCAACTGTTTGAACAACTGAATTTTTTACCTGTCATTTATTGACCTGATTTTTATTTATTTATTTATTTATTTATTTATTTATTTATTTATTTGAGAGCAACAGAGAGAGAAAGAAGCAGATAGGTAGAGAATGGGCGCACCAGGGCCTCCAGCCACTGCAGATGAACTCCAGACACATACGCCCCCTTGTTCATCTGGCTTACGTGGGACCTGGGGAATTGAGCCTTGAACCAGGGTTGTTAGGCTTCACAGGCAAGTGCTTAACCGCTAAGTCATCTCTCCAGCCCTTGACCTGATTTTAGTAACGTTTGTTGATAAGTAGTTTAAAAAAACTACTTGGAATAGTTCCGTACCATACTTAGACACTTCCTCATAAAATTTGCATGAAAGCTCTAATCAGCAGAAGTGGCTTATAGAATCATCTTGCAGTCAGAATTTCTAGTTTTGTCCTGCATCAGGCAGAAAGAGCCACAACTTCAGTCTTTCCCACAGTTCTTCCAAGTTACCCACTTGAAGTACTGTCAATATTGAAGGCCAAACTATTTCCAAGTCAATAAATGTCGTCAGGTAAGAAATTCAACCAAACAGAAAAACTTCTAATAAACACTTAAATTTCAAATATAAGTTGCTATTCATAAAGCCAATGTTGGAACAATGTTTTAAATTTCCTTTTATTAAACTTATAGGTTTTTAAGGGAGAAAGGGCTTGTTTTGGCTTACAGTGAGACAGAATACAGTTCGTCTGAGGGGGGAAGGCATAGCAGCAAGCATGGTGGTCACAGTGTCATCCATGCCCTGGTTTACTTTTGTCCTTGCTGCCCCTTCTCACGCACAGAGCTGGGGTGGGGTCCTGCTTAGAGCTAGTTGTAGCCCTGAGGCTCCCACAGTTAATCCAATTCTATGCTTATATTCATGTGGTTTAGCTTCCAAAGTTATAGTGAGTGAATTTCTAAATAAATCTAAAATTTGTTTTCAAATTCTCTTCTTATTAATGACTGAACACACAGTACTCCATTATGCTAAAATGGTATACCACATGGTAAGCATTGCCATCTATCTGGACATTTATTTTTCTAGATATCATATATCTTTAATCATTCTTAGTTGAGACCTTAGGAACATAGTGTCAATATCATAATCCATCCTAAAGAAAGATTGAAAGAGGCTAGTATAAAATGTGTTCAAAAGTCTGTGTTGGTCAGGCATGGTGCTGCATGCCTTTTTAATCCCAGAGAGAGATACGAGGATCTCTGTGAGTTCAAGACCAGCCTTGGCTAGAGTAAGATTAGTTTCTATTCTTTTTCTTTTTAATGTGTTGTATTTATTTATTTTAGAGAGAGAGAATGGGTACACCAGGAACTCTAGCCACTACCAATAAACTGTAGACACATGTGCCACATTGTACATCTGGCTTTTGTGGGAACTGGGGAATCAAACCAGTGTCCTAAGGTTTTGCAGGCAGCACCTTAACTGCTCTCCAGCACTATTTCTTAGATATTATTATAATTATTATTATTATTCACAGCTTTCTTTGTTGTGTCATCTCACTCTATTAAAGTCTTAACAGTGCACAGATACATCTTAAACCTTTCTTACTTTTGAAACCCTAATCGGGTTTTCTCAGGCACAAGCTTTTTCCATCTTTGGAATTCCTTAAACCCTTTATCATTATTTAATGCTAGCGGTTGTATGTTGCCTTATACTGTAGTTATGTTTGTATTTGTCAGTCTTCCTCTAGATTGTAAATTCCAAAGAATCAAAGACTATGTCCTATCATAGTTCTACTCATTATTTCACCAGCGATGAAGAAACAGTGTTTTATTTCTTTTAATTTTAGCTTAAAAGATATATTTATTTATTTATTCTTTTCACAATTTTTATTAACATTTTCCATGATTACAAAAAATATCCCATGGTAATACCCTCCCTCCCACCCCACCCACACTTTCCCCTTTAAAATTCCATTCTCCATCATATTACCTCCCCATCTCAATCATTGTAGTTACATATAGACAATACCAACCTATTAAGTACCCTCCTCCCTTCCTTTCTCTTCCCTTTATATCTCCTTTTTAACTTACTGGGCTCTGCTAATAAGTACTTTCCTTCTCACACAGAAGCCCAATCATCTGTAGCTAGGATCCACATATGAGGGAGAACATGTGGCGCTTGGCTTTCTGGGCCTGGGTTGCCTCACTTAGTATAATCCTTTCCAGATCCATCCATTTTCTGTAAATTTCATAACTTCATTTTTCTTTACTGCTGAATAGAACTCCATTGTATAAATGTGCCACATCTTCATTATCCACTCATCAGTTGAGGGACATCTAGGCTGGTTCCATTTCCCAGCTATTATAAGTTGAGCAGCAATAAACAAGGTTGAGCATATATACTTCTAAGAAAATGAGATGAGTCCTTAGGATATATGCCTAGGAGTGCTATAGCTGGGTCATATGGTAGATCAATCTTTAGCTGTTTTAGAAACCTCCACACTGATTTCCACAATGGCTGGACCAGATTGCATTCCCACCAGCAGTGTAGAAGGGTTCCTCTTTTTCCACATCCTCGCCAACATTTATGGTCATTTGTTTTCATGATGGTAGCCAATCTGACAGAAGTGAGATGGAATCTCAATGTAGTTTTAATCTGCATTTCACTGATGACTAGTGACATAGAACATTTTTTTAGATGCTTATATGCCATCATATTTCTTCCTTTGACAATGCTCTATTTAGCACTATAGCCCATTTTTTGATTGGCTTGTTTGAATCCTTATTATTTAACTTTTTGAGTTCTTTGTATATCCTAGATATTAATCCTCTATCAGATATATAGCTGGCGAAGATTTTTTCCCATTCTGCAGGTTGCCTCTTTGCTTTTTTCACTGTGTCCTTTGCAATGCAAAATCGTTGTAATTTCACGAGGTCCCAGTGATTAATCTGTGGTTTTATTGCCTGAGCAATTGGGGTTGAATTCAGAAAGTCTTTGCCAAGACCAATATGCTGAAGGGTTTCCCCTACTTTTTCCTCTTGCAGTTTTAGAGTTTAAGGTTTGAGAAGTTTAAGGTTTAAGGTCTTTAATCCATTTGGACTTAATTCTTGTGCATGGAGAGAGAGAAGAATCTATTTTCATCCTTCTGCAGATATATATCCAGTTTTCTCAACACCATTTGCTGAAGAGGCTGTCTTTTCTGCAATGAGTATTTTTGGCATTTTTATCGAAGATCAGGTGGCTATAGCTACCTAGACTTACATCTGGGTCCTCTATTCTGTTCTACTGATCTACATGTCTGTTTCTGGGCCAGTACCATGATGTTTTTGTTACTATGGTTTTGTAGTATAGGTTAATATCAGGTATGGTGATACCACCAGCCTTACTTTTGTTGCTCAGCATTATTTTAGATATTCGAGATTTTTTGTGATTCCAATTGAATTTTTGGATTTTTTTTTCTATTTCCATGAAGAATGCCTTTGGAATTTTGATAGGGATTGCATTAAATGTGTAGATTGCTTTTGGTAAGATTGCCATTTTCACAATATTGATTCTTCCAATCCAGGAACAAGGGATGTTTCTCCACTTTCTAGTGTCTTCTGCAATTTCTCGCTTGAGTGTTTTAAAGTTCTCATTGTAGAGATTCTTTACTTCCTTGGTTAGGTTTATTCCAAGGTACTTTATTTTTTTTTGATGCAACTGTGAATGGGAGTGATTCTCTGATTTCATCCTCTGTGTGTTTGTTGTTAGCATATATGAAGGCTACTGATTTCTGTGTACTTATTTTGTATCCTGCTACATGGCTGTAGGTTTTGATCAGCTCTAACAGTTTGCTAGTAGAGTCTTTAGGGTCCTTTATATATAGAATCATGTCATCTGCAAATAATGATAACTTGATCTCTTCCTTTCCAATTTGTATCCCTTTTATGTGTGTCTCTTGCCTTATTGCTATGGCTAGGACTTCCAAAACTATATTAAATAAAAGTGGGGACAGTGGACACCCTTGTCTCCAAGCCCTTATGGCTTTTAACGTTTATGTTGAATAAGCTGCTGTAATCCTGATGGGCTTGCCTTTGTAGGTAACTTGATTTTTCTCTCTAACTGCTTTCAATATTTTTTCCTTGGTTTGTGTGTTTGGTAGTTTGATTATAATATGGCAAGGAGATGTTCTTTCCAGGTTTTGTCTGGCTGGGGTTCTAAAGGCTTCCTGTATCTGTATTGGCCACTCTTTCCCAATTAAGGGGAAGTTTTCTTCTATGATTTTGTTGAAGATGCCTACTATGCCTTTGGAGTGGAATTCTTCTCCTTCTACTATGTCCTGAATTCTTATATTTGATCTTTTCATAGTGTACCAAATATCTTGAAATTCCCACTCATACTTTTCTATAAGTTTGTCTTTCTCTTTGTTGGACTATATTAGATCTACCACCTGGTCTTCTGGCTTATATATTCTGTCCTCTCCTTCATCCATTCTACTGGTGAGATTTTCTACAGTTTTATTTCATTAACTGTGTTCTTCATTGCTAGTAATTCTGACTGCTTTTTCTTTATTATTTCTATATCCTTATTTATGTCTTGTATTGCCTTCTTTATTTCATTAAATTGGTGTCCTGCATTTTCTTTAATTTCCTCTTTGATTCCTTTGATTTCTTCTTTGATTCCTTTGATTTGTTCTTTGACTTCTTTGAACATATTTACAATCATTCTTTTGAAATCTTTCTCAGGCATTTCCTCTAACTCGTTCTCACTGGAGGTCATTTCTGATACATTAATTCTTTTAGGTGGATTTATATTGTCTTGTTTTTTAGTGTTTCTTGTGTTGTAATGTATATATTTTTGCATCTTGGATTAAGTTAATGCTTGGATTTTCTAGCTAGCTGGTTATTCTTAGCTGTATCAATTGATTTGAGGTTATATATCTTCAGGGCAGGAGCTTAAGGTGTTAGGTGTGGCTCTTAATACTCTCAGAGTATCTACAAAGTTGTTCCTAGTGGTTGAGTTTCCCTACTATGGGAGTATTCAAGTAGACTGAGTGGAATAAAATACAGGTAGATTCTAAAATTTAACTGAACACTGTACACATTCAATGAAAATTCAGCACTGAGTATTTATGCAAGAGTAGTTATTATAACAACCAGATCCTCTATCAACAAAGAGGTTAAGAGGTCTGTTGAGGGATCCAAGTCAGCTTGTGACCAAGTGAGACCTGTCCCTGGTGCCTTCCCAGTTACCTTTTTGGATGATTTTTGTTCTCAGTCAAGTTGCTGGCTGTGTCATTGGGCTGCTGTTCTAATTTCTGGAGCCGGGCACTGGCTTTTCCTGTGGGGCAAACCGAGCCTGGAAACTGTGGCCCTGCAGATCAGCACCCCCACTGCTGGAACTGCTACTGCTGCTGCTGAAGCTGCCGCTGCTAGATCTGTCACCGCTGCTGCTAAAGCTGCTGTTTTTGGGTCCATCGCTGCTGCTGCTGAAGCTGTTGCTACTGGATCTACCACTGCTGCTGCTGCTGTAGCTGCCTCTGCTGGATCTGCCACTGCTTCCTCTGAAGCTCCTGCTGCTGGATCTGCCACTGCTGCTGGATCTGTCACTGCTGCCCCTGAAGCTGCCGCTACTGGATCTGCCACTGTTGTGGCCGCTGTTGCTGGTGTTGGTGCTGCTGATATTGCTGCCAGACTCTGCTCCTGCTTGTATCCCACTGTAGGCTCAAGTTGGTGTGGCCGGGTCCCAGGACCACTGCTCTGTTCTCCAGAGCTGAGCACAGGCAGTGGTGGATGGAAGGTAGCCATAGCTGCTCTAGTTCTCTCGCTGTTCCATGTGTTCTTCTACCTTGTGATCTGCTCCTCCATTGTTCACTGTTGCTCTCCCTTCATGTTTCTTGAGTTTGTGGAGAGCTCCAGTGATTTAGCCATTAAGTTTAGACTACTACTCAATGATAAGAAGAAATGAGCCATTGCCCAGAAGCATGAGCATAAATTCATGTTGCTAAGGGGAAGAAGCTAGTCTGTAATGTATGCACAGGGTATAATTCCATTTATGACATTCTGGCAAAGAAAAAATCATAAAGATAATAAATATATCCATGCTTATTGCTAAATTTATGAGTAATTAAATTGTGAAGGACAAGTTTGGGGAAGTGAATGTTACTCTACATAAAAATATAATGACTAGGATACAAATCCCACATATCTCAGAACACATAGAGTTTTATAGCAGAAAGTTTTATGCATCAAGTCCTAGACTTTATACAGATGCATAAAATCTTATATGTAGAGATGACATGAAAGTAGAAGCAAAACTGCCTAGGAAACAAAAGGGGCAAGTGGGAAGAAGAGCCCAGGAAAGGTAGTGAGGTATAGGTGGTGTAGGAATGTGGTCAAGGTACATCCTAGATCTGCAAGAACACAGCATTACATAAGTAAGTATGATAAATTCTTAAAAATTAAATGTATTGCCAGGCATCGTGGTGCATGCTTTTAATCACAGCACTGGGGAGGCAGAAGAAGAAGGATTGCCATGAGTCCAATGCCACCCTGAGACTACATAGTTAATTCCAGGTCAGCCTGGCCCAGAGTGAGATCCTACCTCAAAAAACAAACAAAAAAATTAAATTTATTAAAAGAGACAATTAAATGTGCATATTTTAAAAATCACTTAAGATCTCCACAGAATATAAAAATGAAGAATATGACAAAAGCATCAAATTGTGTGCAATGCAATGTAAGAGCCAACTTCACTGGAAAGGGCTAAGAAAATAGTACTTATCTAATTAGCTCTGGAAATAACACATGCAAGATTAAAGCAGTAAGGAACTATATGTAAGCACTGTATGATAGTTGATAAAGCTTTTTCCTACAGGTTAACAATCTGAAATCACTCTACACTTAGACTGGAGTGAGTGATTAGGTAAATTGATGGTGAATGGTGAGAGATGTTTTTCTCGTTGTTGGAGGAAAGAGTTACAGATAAATAAGGGCAAGAACTGAGAATGCTCCATGTGGTTTAGAGCTGGAAGTATTTGCATGAAAACACTTTCCTGCTTAACGTAATTATGGCTAGTGCTGAAAAATATTTAAATGTTGTATATTCTTAAGTTAAAATACATACATGCATTTCATTAGTCTGCTAGCTAGGCAGCTTAGAAGCAATGAGCAACCCTAACACCCAGATCTTTATTTCTAAAACTATTCACCAATAATAGCAACCAGAATGTCTTAAACAAAGTGACTGATTCTTGGACCGGGACAGGCAGTATGTGGATGAGATGGGTCTGAGGCACCTTGTGGTGTTATAAAGCAAGAACGTAGTCAAGACAAAAACACATTGATAATAGGAGCCAACTGAAGGAACACCCAATAGCTAAAGCCAGAATAACTTAAGCAACAAAGCAGTGCCTACTATACTACAAACCAAAGTGTGAACAACCAGTAACCACATTCCTGAAAATGAGTAAGGGCAGAGTACACACACCTGCCGATTAGAAGCATTTAAAATAATTTCTGTCAATCCTCCACATTTTAAGAGGTAGAATGTTACTTTCCACTCCTTCCTTGTAGGCTGCATATTTGAATGTCCTGTTCTTCAATTAAGTTGAGCCTAGTGACAAAGCTGTAAGAGATGATTCCAGTCAATATCTCTTTCTTTCAATTATTGACTTTTTGATGATTTGCTTCTAGTTCAGCAATTTCCTTGGTCAGGGTAAATAAGCTTACAGCACTTTCATTTTGGGATTCAAACTGTAGTGTCTCCTCTATGTTTCTTTGGAGATTTCCACTATGGACCTAGGCCACTTTGGTTCCCATCAGTCAGTCTGTTGTCTTGGGTTTAGTCATCTATTTTTGTGTTGGGAGGTCTACCCACCTGGGGGAACAGTCTGTTTTAGTAAGGAGGAAGCAAGTATTTGCCCTTGTAGGCTCTTCAGTGAGTGTTGGCTTTGAACCAGTTTGGAGCAGCATGGCGTTGTATCCACAGATGTGCTGGTTGTGGAGGTTGCAAGTGTGCCTGATGCTTTGTGCTAGTGGCTGATAGAGCTGTGGTTGGAGGTATGAAATCTCTTCAGCCTAAGATCGCAGCAGTGCCTTGCCTATGGGGCCCAGAGGCCATCAGATTTTCCCTTGCTCCCCTACGGTGCCCAGCTGAGCAGGTTGTAGAGTACACCCTGGCGGGTTGCTGCCAAGTACTCCTGTGCTCCCTATCTGGTGAGGGAGCAAGGTCCCAAGGGGGATCTAGTAGGAGGATGCCAGCAGTGGGGTGGTAGTAGGGGCTGGGAAGGTTGTGAAGGGTTATCAGGTTCCATGGACCAGGCTGAAGCTCTGGTACAACGAGTTAGCTATTGCAGGGGGCTTAGGAGAGAGAAGGCAGCCAGGAGTATGGCTTAGCAAGGTAAGAGGAAGTGGCCAGGTCTCAAAATATCTGCTGAGGCAGGAGCTGTGGGGATGGATGGGGAGGGCGATATGCAGAGGGTGCTGGCACTACGGATTGGGTACACAGGCCCCTGAACACACTGCGCTCCCCACCAACCCTGAGTGCAAAGGTCCCAACCCCGCCGGCTGGTGCCCCCTAGGGCACAGGCCCCAAACATACACCACATGCACCACTCCTCATCCTGTCAGAGCTCACAGCCCCCACACATGCTGGTGCCCCAACAAGCTGTGCCCCTCACCTACCTAGAGTACACAGGCCCCAAACACACCAGGCCGCAACAGAGGCTTATCACTGTATTCTTCTATGATATTTTCAGGGGGAGGTCTATGTCAAGATAGCCAAACAGCCTATTTCACAACTTTCCACCCTTAAGACTAAGATTTAACAGTGAATAAAAAGAATCAAATCCTCAAGAAAGAAAAATATACAGCTTACTAATTTGGTTTGAATATCCACGCTCAGAGATCTTCCAGGTCTGGACTCTGCACAGGTTATGCTCATCCCACTTCTCAAGAAGGCTTCAAATGTGTTTCCACAGTGATAGGGAAACCCAAACTGCCCTTGAGAATGGAATCTGGGTTGGAGCATGAACTTCTCTCAAGGCATCTAGTTTTTACTAGCTTGCTGGATCTGTTGGTGAGAACCCAGACCACAGAACAACTGACAGAACCCCGAGTGGATTACCCTCCTTTCTCATCACTGTGACAAAACACCTGACAAAAGCAGTGTAGGGAAGGGCAGGTTTATGTTGGCTCACACATCCAGGTTACAGTCCATTATGAAGGGAAAGGCAAGAATGTGCCGTGGCTGGTCAAATTAGGTCCACAGAGAGGACCACAAAGAATGCTGGATGCTGGTGCCTAGCCAGTTCTCTCCTTTTTATGCCATCCAAGGCCCCAGCCCATATAATGTGCTAAAGTGGGTCATCTCACATCAATTAAACCTAATCCAGGTAATCCCTCACAGGCATGCTGAGAGGCCAACAACCTAACCTAGGTGGTTCCTCTCAGATTATTCTAGTTCCTGTCAAGTTGGCAATTGATGTAAACCATCAGACTGAGAAAGTTTTTATCTTTCTTGGCTCCAGAGAATGTAACCTACAGGATTTATATCAGTTATATCCGTGTCATAAACTTTGTCTTGGGTGGGGGTTAGGAGCAGAAATGGTTGGCATACTGTTTTCTGTTGATGGTTCAAGCCTATCTGAGGCACCACCATTTCTTGGCTCACAATAAACTTTGTCCATTTTCAAAGCTAACAATGCGGCTTCCCATGCTGACATCTCTTGGATTTTCTGTCTAGAAAAAAAAAAGCAAAAAAAAAACCTCTCCCCATCTTACAGTCCTTATGCCTAATCACCTATGCAAATACCCTTCTGCCATTGAAAACAACAATCACAGGTCCGGGAAATTAACGAGGGTGCGTCTTTGGGATCCATTATTTTGCTCCTCTTACTGCAAAATTGTAGATTTATCTACATGGAGATACATGGTGGCTGCCCATTGCTTATTTTCTCCTACAGGCATCTCAAGAATGAGCTACAAAGCTTGTTGTACACCAGATGTACTTGGTTGGGAACATTGTCCAGATGCCTGGTTTACAGATTAAGAATGGCTCTCGGGCTGGAGAGATGGCTTAGCGGTTAAGCGCTTGCCTGTGAAGCCTAAGGACCCCGGTTTGAGGCTCGGTTCCCCAGGTCCCACGTTAGCCAGATGCACAAGGGGGCGCACGCATCTGGAGTTCGTTTGCAGAGGCTGGAAGCCCTGGCGCGCCCATTCTCTCTCGCTCCCTCTATATGTCTTTCTGTCTGTGTCTGTCGCTCTCAAATAAATAAATAAATAATTTTAAAAAAAGAATGGCTCTCTGCAATCTCTTTAATTTGTAAATTTTTTCCCATTGCTCTCTACTTCCAATCCACCTACAATGACTACCCTTGTATAGTTCACAATTTTCTTGGTTAATTGGTACCTTCCAGCTGGCATAACCACTAACAAAAATAATGTACCCATGTTCTCTGATGCAGTAAATCTTGCAACCTAGCAGGGAGAACACACATGAAATGATGTGTTAATTGTCTGGGAAGATGACATCCTTTATCTATCTCATCATGAACTTCTTTTCTTTTTCCCCCTGAGGCAAGCCCATCAGACTACTTCTTTTAAGCAAGAGTGACAGAGCGAGAGAAAATTGGCATGCCAGGGCCCCCAGCCACTACAATCCAACTGTATATGCATGTGCTCCCCGCGTCACTATGTATCTGCCTTATGTGGGACCTGGAGAGTCAAACATGGGTCCTTAGGCTTTGTAGGCAAGTGCCTTAACCAGTAAGCCATCTCTCCATCCCTCATCATGCATTTCTAAGTCACTTGTCAAGAAACTGATGGTAAAAATTTATGAACTTTCTCATGGGGGGCCATCAAACATGTAATTTAAAGTTCCCAAGGTGAAATACATTTGTATGTAAGTATGATTCTGGAAAGGCTGGTTTTGATAAAGGAAAATAAGACTGGTAAGTATCATGCTTAATATAGCAACTTACATTTTATAAAATCAAAACGGGCCTTAGGAATCCCTCTTAATCTGTTTTTATGCATATGGTATTAAATTGAAGATTGTGGAGCCCACCACTAGATGTAATGAATCAAAAGTAAGTTGTCAGGTGTGGTGGCTCATGCCTTTAATCCCAGCAATCAGGAGGCAGAGGTAGGAGGATTGCCGTGAGTTCGAGGCCACCCTGAGACTCCATAGTGAATCCCAGGTCAGCATGGGATATAGTGAAACCCTATCTAAAAAAAAAATAAAAAAAAAAAAAAGTAAGTAATGGAGGTTGCCTCAATTTGGGACTGACATCTTGAATGTACAGTCCATGAAACTATTGTGCACATTAGTAGTAAGACCAGCTTCAATGCACCAATATACCATTCCCTATATTTTCCAGGTTCCGAAGGTTTCCTACATTCCTTGGCTCATAGCAGGGTTTTTTTTTTTTTTTTTTTTTTTAAATCAGATCAAGGAAGACTAGGTGGTATCCACCAGCCCCACACCTTGACTCTTCTGTCTGTAACCATTGCCAGAACCTTCCTCTGTTGTTTTAAAGGATGTGGGTTCTTATTGGTCCTATTTTGGTATTACAGGTTAGCTCCCTTATAACAAGATTCTTGATTTAATCAGGCATCTAAATTTAATCATCTTGGCCCATGAAAAATCACATATCTTCAGGCTCTGCATAGTAGAACATGGGCAACCTGGGTGGAGGATGAGTTATTCCTCCTGTAGCAACACACACTGAACTCTTTCTTAGCTGTCCCGTAGTAACCCCTGTGATATTCACTAACATGTTCTGTCTATGCAGGTGAAGACAAAAATGCAGGAAAACTCAGATAACATACTGGAAAAAACGGTAGCTTCCAACATTATACATGACTTTGTTTCACTCCTAATTCCAGTGTGTTAATCCTTATTTTATCAAGTTAACAAGTCTGTAGTATGCTTGGCACTACAGAGGGATCATATTCTATGTTAGAAAATAAAAGGTGGATACTCCAGTTTGAATGAGCATATTTGTACGTAATTCTGTTGCCATTCACACAGAATCAAGCAGTTTACAGATGTGGACACCCTACCTAGGCTCTTGTGTTGAATTCTTTTCCATAGCTGCTGGCACTATTTTGGAAAGTTTTCAAATCTTTAGGAAATGGAGCATAGTTAAAAGAAGTTTGTCACTAGGTACTTATCGTTTATTCAGTTTTAGAGAGAGAGAGACAGGGAATTTGTGCACTAGCACCTCAGCCACTACAATTACACTCTGGATGCTTGTGCCACCTAGTGGGCACATGCAACCTTGCACTTGCTTCATTTTTGTGCATCTGGCTTACCTGGGATCTGGAGAGAGTTTGAGCCTGGGTCCTTAGGCTTCATAGGCAAGAGCCTTAACCACTAAACCATCTCTCCAGCCCAAGGTACTTATTTTTGACATTTATGCCTTTTTCATTCACTTCTAGTATCTCTGCTTTCTATCAGTTACAAGGTATACCATCACATGTTCTGGCCACCGTGACATGATATGCCAAGATGCCTGAGACAAATCAACTATGTACTGAGCCCTGTGAAACTGTTAGCCAAAATAATCTTCCCTCAATTAAGATGCACGTGCCAGGTATTTTGCAACAGTAATGTAAAAGTAAATAATACAGGTTGCCATTAACCTCTAATTGTTTGACAGTCATTTGCTTATATTCTGTTTATAATCTATACTGGTGTTATTTTGAGACAACTCACTATAGTTGTACATTGGTGTATCAGAGATATTAACTTGAGATATTATATTTTTAATGAGAGCATGATTAATAGGATGGAAGAAAAGCATAAGAAATAAATATGTACAAATCAGACTTTGTTCTATAAACCAATTTCAGCTCCTTTAGGCAAGAAATAACTGCTGATGTTTGGCATGGAAGATATCATCAGCAAAGTGCAGGAGAAACTGGTAGGATTGGAACTGATAGGGATGGGAAGGGAAATAGAGGCAGGGGAGAAGCTTTTGAATGCTACCTGAAAGAGCATGGGGGCATTTACATGTTATGGGAAGACTATACTTTGAGGGATCATTTCCATAGTTCTTTAAGTATTATGGGAAGAGGAGAGAAACTGCCCTACCAGGGAGAGACCTTACATGATGAACTGAGGTGAGGGCTAAAGAATGTAGCATTTTCCTCTTATCAGCCTAGGTGTACTTAATTACCATAACAGGAGACGATTCCAGAATCCCAGACCTAGTTGGAACCTGGTCAGATGAGAGGAGGAAGATGGGGCTGTGGAAGACAGAGCCCTGGGACTCTTGGAAAGTTATATGAACAGCAATGCAAAGAGGAGAAAGCACCTAAGAGCATGACATGCTTCTGACTCTGCAGAGCTCCAGCCTCCCTCCAGAAAGGCCAGCGACTGCTGTCATCACAGCCCCACTCACAGAGAGAGAAATCCAAGCCAGATGTGCACTCGTGGGAAGATCATTATTCTCTTAACTTAAATTCTGCTCAGTATTTTGAAGACTAATCAAAGGTACATTGACTGGTTTTTATCGTTTTTGGGGTTTTTTTTTTTTTGCAGTTTTTTCAATTTTTGTGAGGTAAGAACAGAGGACTTGTGTAGCTCCCCTTCCTATAACCCTTAATCACCAGTGCAAAATACATTTTGTATGAGGAAGAATTACAACAAAGACATTTTTTTCTAAATGATGTATTTTGAAAAACCTGATCACATTCCAAAAATGATTAAGATATGCCCACAATCTAACATTTTATTATATGAGATCTATCTGGAGATGCATAAAAAGGGTTAATGAATTAATGTTAATGTAATAGTCCCTTTGTGTTATATATCTCTCCAAACCTACCCATTGTCATCTAGAAAATATTTGAAAACATCAATATGTTACAATTGTCTATTAAATAAGATACCAGAAATTTAATACATTTCCTGGGGTTGATGTTAACATCAAAGAATGCTATTAGTGGATTCTCCCATAGTTCATAAAGGAGTCTTCAAGTAAGAACAGCAGAGTTCAGGTATGATTTAACAAGGAGACACAGTTCATGCTACATTTGGGCTTCTGTTTGTGAAACTTCATCTTGTTATTCTAGCTCTCACCTGACCTTATGACATTCTTATTTTTTAATTTATTTTATTTCTATTTATTTTTTGAGTGAGAGAGGGGGCAAAAGAGGGAGAGAATGAGGGGAAGAGAGAGAGAGAGAATGGGCATGCCAAGGCTTCTAGCTCTGTAAACAACTTCATACGCACATGCCACCTTGTGCATCTGGCTTACATGGGTCCGGGGAGTTGAACCTAGTTTTCGTTTTGTAGGCAAGCAAATTAACCACTAAGTCTTCTCTTTCATCCTCAATGATGTTTTTGACACTTACATGAGAGGCAGAATTAGAAACCTTCTGTTCTGTTTCCAAACACCAAGCCCTCATGTTGTGTATGTGCCATAGATTTGAAAAGGACTAAGTACAATCTCAAAAGAGACTCATTCTTACCACTGGGTAGAGGCTAGGGAGCGAGAGAAACATCACAGAGGCTTGGCCATTACAAATCAGACTGCACATAGCCACTGTGGGTTTCTCTACTCCCAGTTCTTAGATTATTTCCAAAATGTTTCATACTTCCATTAAATATCTACAGTTAGATATCATATATCACTGTTTCAAAAGATGAAATATTACTTTTTCCATTGTCCTTCTCAGAGTATATGTAATCTTGGGACCATTTTTTAAAGCAATGCCAAATGTTTAGTGGACTCTCAATTTATTCTAAAAGTTTTTGAAACTTTCATAGCTTATGTCCACTTCACAAACTTAATAACTTCTTAATGGAATTTCCAATGACTCCTTTTAAAATAAATTATACACTTCAGAAAAAAAGAACATTTTAATGTGTTTTATAATAAAACTGTTTTTAAGGCAGCTATGTCCTTTTCTTACATAATTCCCCTTTTATTTTTGCATCTCTCTCTCCTCTCTCTCTTTCTCGTGTTTGTGTGTGTGTGTGTGTGTGTGTGTGTGTGTGTGTGTGTGTGTGTGTGTATGTGCATATACATGCTCTGTGTGCAGGTGAAGGCCAGAGGAGAACATTGGCTATCTGCCTGTATCACTTATCCACGTGCTTCCTTGAGATGGATTTCTCCTGATTCCAGAACATGCTGTATTCCCAAACCTTAGTGATTCTCCTATAGGACTAGAGTTACAGCCGGCATAATCATGCCTATCTGTTTATGTGGGTGCTGGGGAATTGAACTCAGGTGGTTTCAGGCCCTCATGCTAGCTTGGGAGGCACACTGGCATATCTCCAGCCCATATTTTTCTTTTTGACACAGGTTCTCTTTCTACAATCCAGGGTTTCCTGCAATTAACTGCGTAGCCTTGGCTGTCCTTGAAATCATGACAATCCTCCTGCCTCTGCTTTCTGTATTGGGATTCTAGTCATGAGCCACAACACATGGCTCATAAATCACTATTCTTTCTTTGGCTTTTAAATTTTTTATTTATTTTTTATTTTTTTAATAATTTTATTGACAACTTCCATAATTGTAAACAATATCCCATGGTAATTCCCTCCCTCCCCCCACTTTCCCCTTAACGGGAGTCCATCACTATTCTTTTATGATCTGTAGTTGTCTTAGGACTGCATCTCTATCCAAGAAAGAAGCAAAAATGGAACAGTTTATCATTCACAGCCACCACCTTCATTGGCCTATATTTTTCTGTTCATATGAGTCTGAGATCCACCACAATTACTTGTTTTTAATTCAAAAAATGCTGGGCATCTTTTCTATACTGACTTTGCAAACAGAGCAACTGAGCATAGCCTCACTTTGAAATACCAATATAGAAATCCATCTTTAAAATAAAAATCAATTCTTTGCTTTGCAGTGTGGATAAGCATACCTGATGGCAAAGAAGTGGACAGAATCCTCTATACTGATTACATTCAGCTACTTATGCTGCTGGAGATGATGACATTATACAGCCTGTGGCAGACAATGAAAAAACCTCGTTTACCAAGAGTGAATCTAAGAATTTTATTAATTCATGACAAATAGGTGCATTTCTCCTATATGGGCAAAACAAATCCAGTCCACCATGTGGACAGCAAGTGCTCTCCTGAAGTGGAGGAAGACTTAAGCCAATGGTGACACAACAGGCTCCTGCTGAAGGCCAGTGTCTCTGACACACCTTATAGGCAGACATCATGAGGAAAAGAGAGAGGCAGAAAATGGAGAGATCTGAACAAATCTGCACCTCACTTAGGGTCTCACCATTTTCTACAATGTGTCCTAGTCCAGGGATCTAGTTTTCCAATGTACTTCCCAGAGTCCATTAGTGATACCAGATTTAATCATGCAAGACAATAAATAGCACTCTGCACTTCTCCGTGACATTGCTAATGCTTAGTCTCTCAAGACAGCTTAGTTGCACCATGTGAGGAAGAAAGTACATTTCCTTAATTCCCTTCACATGCAAAACCCTGTCCAGTCAGCCTAAGTGGTTCCCTGGCACACAAAAGAAGACTTCCAGAGTATTCTCTGCAATGCATGCCTTCTCATGCATTCTTTCACATCATTAGAAGCCCTGAACACTGGCAACTCAGCAATCAATGAGCTGCCTACAGTTGTGTGAGTGAAAGATTCTAGGGTGATAAGAAGCACGACCAATACCTCTTGATGCCAACGCCACAGGCAAACTTATCTGAACCCAAACCTGTCACATAGTTCCAGAATAATCACAATCCGCCTATGTCATTGCTGATATTGGCATCGATGCCTGAATTGCAACTTTTGGATGGGCAGTATACCACTACATATGCAGCTTCTACCATGGGGCCCCCAAAGTTAAAGCTGAACAAATAAGGCCCAGGTGTGTGCAAGCTGGCATCTCTGCTTTGGACTGGGACTCTTTTCTTTCCGTATCACCTCTGGCTTTTCTATATTTGACCATGAACTATGCCTGAACTTCTATCCACACAAATCATTTCTCTTCCTCTGCTTTGGCATATTTCATAAGACATGTTGTTCAGTAAATTACACCCCCCCTTTCTCATTGGCGGCACGAACTTCCATTTGTGCTTAGTGACTTATGAAAGACTGGTATTGGGTCAGATCTCGGGTCTACTGACTGAGTTATCATTAACTACCATGTGATATGACCAAGCTATAGCATGTCTTCGCATATACCCTAACAACCCTATGCTTTACTGAAGAGACCTGCTCTTCCATGTTTATTGTTGCTCTAGTCACTATATCTAGGGAATGGAATCACCCTAGATGCCCATCAACTGAAGAATGGATAATGAGGATGTGGCACATCTATGCAATGGAATTTTATTCATCTATGAAAAAAATGAAATGTATGGAGAAAACAAATGAACCTGAAAAAATATTATACTGCATGTTCTCTCTCATATGTAGATCCCAGCATTGAATTTTGAGATGTGTATGTAAGATGGAATAGAGTCAGTACTAGAAGCCAAGAAGCTAGAAAGAGGCCAAATGGAAAAAAAGGTGAGAGGAGAGGTTAAGAAAATGGGATAACAGACAGACAGAATACTGGGGATGAAAAGATCTGAGGGAGGTTAGGGGAAGGGATAGGAGAGAAGAGGGTATGGGGGAGGATGACAGGAATAAGCCATATAGAAACTTACTTGTTCATTAGATATTCAAAATGAAATGAACAAATCAGGAAATACTGAATGGTCAATGGAGTCAAAAGCTATTCTGAGGGGCAATGGTGTGGACCAGCCTAGGATAGAAAATGAAGATAGTGCAGGATTTGGATGGGGAAAAAGAAGGCAGACCTTGAATATCCCAGACAGCAATGATGCTGTGCATAAATGCAGAGAAGAAAACGAAGCTGCTGATTTCTTGCAGCACTGAGATTTTGGATTTCCCAGTGTGGTTAAGTCTGGATAGTGATTACAATGAACTTGAGTGTATAAGGGAAAGCCTGACTCATGAAGTTTGGGTCTGAATAGAACCAAAGCTTATTTCAGGGTAATGAACAGATGTATCATTTAGGGTAACAAAAGAATTCTTAACAGATAAACCTCATAATCTCAGTAGAGTAACATAATGGATACTTATGCCATGCTTATATAAAGTTTAAACCAGATATTTCTGATGGGCAGCAAGATTTCATTTGAGATGGCTTAGTGAATGACATCATGACTCTTGTATAGCTTTCTGCCATCACACCTTTGCTATGGGCTCACTTAGCAAGCATCTTTTAGTGCGGTTGCTATACATGAGTAGCTATGCTGGGGAGAATGACTGAGGCAAAAGGAATTGTCTCCACCCTTGAGAAACTGTAGACTGATAAGGAAGCCAGACATAGACACACACAGAGAAAAGTGTATTTATCCTTTGTTGCAGAGCAGAAAGGAAGGCTGCATTTTACAAATAATGGGAGAGAAAGCTAAAATAACAAGGTTTTATGAGAATTACTTGGCCATCCAGTGCTAGGATTTATTCTACTAAGTGCTTACACTAAACACTGTAAATTCTCTGGTTTCAACTGGAAAAGACCTGCCTTTTAATCACTGATTCTTATCAGCTACCAAGATACCTGGCTGTCACTGCTCTTCAAGTTCTGGTGTTTACTTTTCTCTGTCCTCTGTGGTGTTTTAAAAACCTGCTGATTCTATATGTGGATGGCCATTCCTGAACCAAGCACCTTAACAGCTCATTTTATTTTTGCATAAGCAATATTCCTTACTAATAGAGAATATGTATTATCAGGCATCACACAATCTCTCCAAACATGGAATTCCAGGTGCCATTACCACTCTCATTTTCTTCCACACTGATTTTCATATGTTGGATGTTAGCAACTTTCCAAGATTGAGCTTTGGGAAAATAAAACATAATCACAAGGACTCTTATGTCACATAAGGTAGAAGTATTCAACACATATCAGTATCACAATCCTGCCTCAAACACAAAATACTCTATAGCTGCTGTGTGAGTTTGCAGCTGAGCACCACAGGTGTGCATTCTGGGATGGTGGGGTGAGTGTGGGAAGGCTCGGAGACTGTGTCCCCTCCTCCCGTGCATGCCAGCTGCCAGTCATGGAAGTCACTTGTCTACTTCAGCTCTGGCACAAACAAAACACCAGAGAGGAAAGTTTACCTTATTACAATTGCCTTCAGATTAGGAAACTGAGCTTCCAGAAGGTCAAGCACGTCACCACTAATAATAGGATGTAGAGAAACCAGAGTTTCTAATTATCGATCTGGGTCCAAAGTTTACAACAACTCCTTGCAGATACCTTATTGACTCCTCCTGGCTAAAGACTTAGCTATATGAACAAATTTTATATTCATTACCTGAGTATGTGGTGGTATAGGTGACAAAGGAATTTTCCTGTGAACTAAACTATTCAACACGGACTATATTTTTATTTAAAATTAATAAAACATTTAAAAACCTGAAAGGCACAGAAGGTACTTTAAGCAACTAAAGGGATTCCTATTTTCTCTCATTTCTGTCATTTATTTATGCATAAATCTCACTCACAACTTAGAAAAACAATCGCGGATCATATGGGACAGTGATTTAGAAAGGACAACAGCTCAGTCACTTTTGCTCCAAGATGTGTGAAATGTCAGCTGCGGGAACTTGAAAGCTTTAGCATGCATCCTCAGGAAGTGTCTACACTCATGTCTGAGATGAAGTAGGACGAGTATTGACAAGAGCCAGGAATGGATAATCTACACATGACCTGAACTTCCCACGGTATGTTCACCTTCAACCACCATGGCAGCTCAGAACCCCTCAATAGTGCCCAGGGGACCACATCCAAACTTCCATTGTTTAAGGTTCAGATGAAGTCTTTCACCACAGACAAAGGTCTACCTGGAATAAGTAAGTGGGGATCTTTCTTTCCTTCCTCTTCATTTCCCCTTTCTCTTCACATCCCCCCATCTGCACCATATTTCAGGAAGTTCTTTGACTTTACATAACAGTCTCATTTATATATTACATATATTTCCACATGTAATTATTGCCATTTATAACCTCTCTGACTCATGCTGATTTACCATTAGGATATGCATGCTTTTTCATCGCCCTTTGCCACCATACAGTATTATGTCAAAATGTTCCCTAAGTGGCTGTGCTCTGGGAAGGTAAGCACGTTCAGCAAGCACTTACCTGTGTGGCCCTGCATGCCTTTACTCTTCATGTTAACCATGGTTGGCTTTTAGGCTTAGGCCTCCCTTTTCTATCACAGGTTTCTCTTCCTACAAAGAGCTAGAAAAACCTTGTTTGTCCCATCATTATCTGGTGGTTCTTTGGAAGAAAATGTAATTCAAGATTCATGTTTTATGCTTCTCTCTCTCTCTCTTTTTGTAGTAAATGCTTTCCATGTCTCTATGTATTGATCTATGCTGTGGAAATTCTTGGGGTGATCTTTTGTATTCTGTTTGGCTTAGGTTTTATAGTTTGACATCCTACCTTCAGAAATAACTTCAAAGTAAAACAACTACATTAATATTTTAAACACCATTTCAGAAGACCCTGGTATTTTATATATAGTAAATTTGCTCTCTCTTTTTTTTTCAGGGATTCCCCAGTGGGTTGTGGTACACTGAAAATATATGAGGTTACCTTAGGGATTTCCCAATGTAATAAGTGGGCTTGTTACACAGAAAGTAGAGTTTAATTATATGTATATGTCTCAGTATCTTGGTACCTGTTTTTCAGTAGATCACTTAAGATTGTCATGGCTCTGTTTAATGTTTATTTTTAGAAAGTCCTCTACCTTAATTAATGGAAAAAACTGTCTTTTTTTCCCTTTCTGTTCACTTCTTCAAGACCCTGAATATATTATATAAAATTCACTCATCCCAACCACTGTATTATAAGTTAAATAATTATATATCTATGCACTGGAAAGATTTTGTGGAAATACTACACATGTAACAGGTAAAGTATATTTAAATCAAAGATAACTAGAACTATTTCATGTCTGCCAACTAGACAAGAACTTTTTTCCCTGACATACACATTTAATTCTAGCCATTTATAACCAGCAGCATTTCCCAATGTTCTATGACCTTTCATACTTCTCTGTAATTCTATAATAATCTTTCCCTTTCTTCTGATGAAATTTATTGTCATTTCAAACGTTTTTTAAACCACAGTTCCTGGTTCAACTATGCCATTCACATTTCATTCATTCATTTCACATTGTAGTGACTTGCTATTTACATGTCTGTTTCTTCCATTAAATTTCTCAGTGACAACCCTGGGCTTTGCTCATTTCTGCAGTCCTAGTGATAGACTAATAATTGTTCAATTCACTATTTATTTTCTAAATAATGTATATGCTTAGATACATGTCAAATGCCATATCATGAATACTATCCATTCAGAATATTTTGTACTTATTTTGTTTAAACGTACTGGCCATAAACATATTCCTTAAGTAATGTTTGATACAAATATGTATAATTCTATCTTTCTTTCCTTGTGTTCCAGTACAGTTCATTAAGTACAGAGTGTTACTAAAGGTATTTTATAGGCTTATTTACTTAGGAGTTAAGTAGTCCAGTGAGGACACATATTTTACTATTTATAGAACTCTTAGCATTAATTACCAGACTTCACATAACAAACACTAATTAAAAACATACATCCAAGCAAAGTCAACTTCCAATTCTCAAAACACCGAGTTGAAAAGGTTTGGCTTTCTAGTGCCCACAATTCATCTAATCACTGATTTATTTCTTATATAGGCCAATTATTCTGTAACTCAGATATTTCATTTATTTTACCAACCATGGCAAAAAATAGCTAGCAGGCATCTAGTGATGTGCTGTATTCGTTTCCAAGCCCTTCTACAAAACGCAGCAACTCCTTTCTCAGATGCCAGCCAGCACATTCATAAGAAGGCAGGGGAAAATAGCAGGGATGAAAGAAAAATTCACAGATGCAAAGTCTTCCAGTTTGTCGTCCACGTCAAACCCTTCGTGATGGCGACCACACTTTTTGGTTTGCAAGGGGGATAGAGAGACATGGAAAGAGGTGTCCTCCCTAAGCGAGCAGGGGGTTTGGGAGGCTGTGGTATTCTGGTGACACAGCCTTTGGTGCTGGAGGACAGGGGAGTCAGGGTGGTTAGTAGAGCAGTGCTCTAGATGACAAGTCAGCGTTACTCTCCAGCTAACTCTCAACAGCCCTAGCGTACACTTTGTGCCTGCTTTCTGGATCTCATTTAACAAATGCAGTTCAAAGAACTCTTTTCAGGTTCAACCCCCAAACAGACTTTGACACTCAGGAAGCTGTGGCAGCAGAAGGAGGTGATATTGCTACTGTTACGGTCGGCTTTGCTTTGCTGGAAGAAAATACCCAACCAAGAGCAGCTTGTGGGAGGAAAGGGTTTATTTCAGCTTACAAACTTTAAAGGAAGCTCGATGGTGGCAGGGGAAAAGAATGGCATGAGCAGAGGGTGGACATCACCTGCTGGCCAACATAAGGTGGACAGCAGCAGCAGGAGAGTTTGCCATACATTAGCAAGGGGGGAAGCTGGCTATAACATCCATAAGCCTGTCCTCAACAAGAGACTGCCTCCAGGAAGCTTCAGTTCCCAACTTGCCATCAGCTGAGGACCTGGCATTCAGAAAACATAAGATTATGGGGGACATGTGAATCAAACCACCACATTCCACCCCCATAAGCTGATAATCACACATAATGTAAAATACAATGCATTCAATCCAACTTTAAAAGTCCTCATAGTTTCTATCAACCCCAGTGCTGGTCAAACATATACATAATCCAAGGATTTTTAGCCCTAATGTCAAAAAAATGGCACAAAATAAACATTCACACTGCAAAAGATGGCACTGGGCATAGCAATGAAATATTGAATCAATATAAGATTAAAACAAGCAGGGGAAACATCAAACTCTGTAGCTCCAAGTTTGACAACTCTAGCCATTGACAAATCTGTATTTGATGATTCTCACCAGTGACAAGTCTCTAGAGTTTCAATTCCACCCTCCAGCTAGACTACTTACAGTCTCAGCAAACTTTATGGGGTACAGGAAGCTCTACTTGGTGGCCATCTAATAGTCCTGGCATTTCCATTGTGTCTCTCCTGCAATCCAGAGTTCATCCTCATGGCTCCATCGGGTCTCCACCCAGGTAATCCAACAAGCCTGCTTCACATTACCCATGGTCACTTCAAAAATACAAAACTGTGTTGCAATTACAATGACCCTCTCTTTCCTGTATTTGTTATACTCCATAATACCAGATGGGCAACAATTTGTTAATCCTGATGGGAATGAAACAGACTTTGAAGAACAGAACTCTCCTTCAGCATTTAGGCCCCTTCAAAAGAGTCTACATTCTTCCTGTTGTTCCAATGCAGGTCAGCTGGCCCAATCTCAATGGTTGTCATTTCTCATATAGTTGCAGCTGAGAAGACAGCAGTTTCAGCACAAAGACTTCTTTCTTGCTTTGCCATTTCACTCTGTTCATACCAGTCCATTCCTGTGCAATGTAACCCTTCACAAGTTCTCAGGACACAGGCATAATAGCAAACCTCTCACACAAACTGCTTCTAGCCCAGTCCAAGCAAAGCTCTTTCTCACCCTCATAAACCAATCTCAGAGTCCATGGTTCTTTCAGCAGTCATATCTTTCAACTCTGCCCAGAATTCTCCATCAAGCTGTATTTTCTGCATTGTAAGGCATCTCTTAGGCCAAGGTTTCAGATCCTTCCACATCCCCTCCTCTAGACAGCCCCAGATGACCAAAGCCACAGTTAGGTTTCTAGAAACAGTGATCCCACTCCTTTGGTACCAATATTACTGTTACAGTCAACTTTCTTGTTGCTGGCAGAAAATACCTGACCAAGAGCAGCTTGTGGGAGGAAAGGATTTATTGTGGCTTACAGACTGTAGGGAAAGCTCCATGATGGCATGGGGAAATGATGGCATGAGAAGAGGAGGTGACCTGGACAACAACAAGTTGACAACAGAAGCTAGAGACTGTGAAAAACACTAGCAAGGGAAAGCTGGTTGTAATACCTACAAGCCCACCCCCACAATAAACTGCCTACAGGAGGCAAATTGCTGCCAGCTGGGGACATAGCATTCAGAACACGTAAGTTTATGGGGGACACCTGAATCAAACCACCATACCTACCAACAAATAAAAGGTGGTTTTTAGTAGCAGTGGCCATAGTGCTAAGGCCAGTGAATGGGAGACACAGTGTGACCAGATCAGGATTAACTGGGAATATGTAGAAGAGTGGAATTGCATCCACATGGTGGAACCAAAGTAGGGAACAAGAGAAGATGAGTGCGTGTGATGCAGTGACTAAGCAAGCTTTCTGGTAGTGCCTCGCTCAGATCCATGCCAGAGCCAGGGTCATCGCCCAGCATACCCTGGTCCTGCTGCTGAGCATGGGAACTGCTCACAGTTCACAGCTGTTTCCTCTGTAGAGAACTTCCAAAAGCCAAGTGGGAGTGCTTTCTTTGTTTTCCTATAATAATTTTAAGTTTCCATTCAGTTCTTCTAAGTGTCGCACCCATCAAATTAACTCTTAGTTTTACTTTTTTTTTTTTTTTTTTGAGAGAGAATGTGGTGGGGGAGAATGGGCATGCCAGGGCCTTCAGCCACTGTGAATTAATTCCAGATGTGTGCACCCCTGTTGCATATGTGCGACATTGCACACTTGCATCACTGTGCATCTGGATTACATGGAACCTGGAGATTTGAACATGAGTTTAGATTTCATAGGCAAATGCCTTAACCATGAAACCATTTCTCTAGCCCTTCACTCTTATTTTTGAGGCAGCTTTGGTCATTTTTATTTTCCTAGGATTATGCACAGTTCTCATAATTATTCAAAAGAGGCTGAGTGTTAATTCATATACAAAGTGATAGGTTTCATAATGACATTTTTGTTCAACTATATCATGTACTTTGATAATATTTACTTTCTCTTATCCTTACCTGTTCCCTCTTCCCTTTCTTGCATGAGAGCCTGGAAAGATGGGACCAGCTGAGCCAAATGAGCCAATGGGTGCAATAGTGGTATGTCTATATGGAGGAAGCCAACAGCTCTCTAATTAGACTGGAAGCACACTCCAGGGGAAGGTATACATCCCTAATACCACAAGCCAACAACAGGGGAAATAATGAGCTCTAGGGATGTAATGTCTGCTGGTATCTGGTATATACTATGCTCGCCAAGCTTCCTGGTAAGCACTCCTCTGAATGTTCATACCCATGTATTAATGTTACTCTCATTTTTTATTAGAGAAGCTTCTCTTTTCAGATGATAGTGACCTTGGGATGACTCAGAAGGCACCATGGTGCTGAGAAGATGTGACAGAGGAGTACCTAGCACTGAAATATCACTATCACACCTTCCAAGGCTCAGGGCTCATTGTGGAAGAGGTGGCAGAAAGAATGTAACAGCAAAAGGAAGGGTTGGACTCCTTACATAATGCTCCTCCAGACACAAAATGGCTTGGATATCTATGACCTCACAGTGCTTACTTCTATCTATACAAGACCATCATAATAGGAGGAAAAGATGATGATGTCAAAATAAAAGAGAGACTAGCCAGGCATGGTGGCATACACCTTTAATCCCAGCACTTGGGAGGCAGAGGTAGGAGAATCGCCATGAGTCCAAGTCCACTTTGAGACTACAGAGTGAATTCCTGGTCAGCCTGGACTAGAGTGAAATCCTACCTTGAAAAAGCAAAAAGAAAAAAAAAAGTGAGAGAGAGACTGATTAAGATGGGGAAGGGAAATGAAGTAGAGTGGAGTTACAAAGGGGAAAATGGGGGGAGGGAGAGAATTACTATGGGTTATTGTCTACAGTATGGAAATTGTCAATAAAAAATAATTTTTTTAAAAAAAGAAAAAAACATGCAGTTGAAAAGAATTTCTGAGAGAAATAAAAAATAGATATAGTTAATGAATTGTAAAAGTCAATATAAAAACATGTTATAAATTGACCAATAAATATAATATATATTTCAGCACTTTGAGATATATAGATAGATAAATAGATAGATAGATAGATATTACTACCTCATAGTTTATCTTTTTAGTTTAATATATTTAGACAAAAGGCATTGTTGCTGTTAACATAGTCTAATTTTATTTTATTTAGTATTTAAAATATATGCATTATATATTTTATATATATTATGTATTAATTATATATATCTAATATCTAATAATAGTGTGTATGTATATGTATGTGTGTGTATATATATATGTATATATATACATATATACATATATATATATATATTATATATACTATTTATATATAGTATTTGTTGTTTTGTTCTTGTTTTTCAAGGTAGGGTCTTGCTCTAGCCGAGGCTGCCCCAGAATTCACTATGAAATATCAGGCTGGCCTTGAACTCATAGGGATGTACCCACCTCAAGTGCTGAAATTAAAGGCATGCACCATCATGCCCAGAATTTCTTTTTTATTTTCAAGACGAGAGAGCAAAATATTTTAACCAAAATAAATAAAATGAAAAATAACTTCAACAAATCAATAAGAAAATAGAAACAACATAATAAAAAGGATTTATAAAACAAATCATGAAACTACCCAAATCCAAGAAATGGTGCTTTAGTAGTCATCAGATATATACAAATTAAAAGTGAAAATATTCATCAGATTTATCAGTAATATATACACTATCTCAGTGCTATGACCTACAATGCAAGATCCCCTTGTTGAGACATCATCAGTCACCCATACAACTCCCCTGTGAGGGCATCCTCCCACCAAGGATTTTCGTTGGTTGATTTTTCAATGCCTACAAAATTCCTTAGAATGTATGTGAATATGATTTTTTATTCCTTTATTTTTATTGACACATTTATCATCTGGAGCCATTTTTGAAAGACTTACATCCATTAATACTTAAATGACAGTAAATACCAAATGTGGAAGAAGATAGGAATCAAATGGAACTCTTTTTTGGTGAGCAGACATAACTAAAACTGCTAAAAACAAATGATCAATGACCTCTGCAACAGGTAACTAACAAAAAGGCACGCACACCTGACAAAAGACAATGGCAACGTTCATGGCTAACTTAGTTCTAAGTAGGCTCAAACTAGACATATCCAAACGTCTTAAGGGTAGATTAGCTGCGCAAATTATGGAATGTTGATCTTGACCACACAGCAATGAGAATAAGGGAGCTGTCACTGTGACGACAGCCCATACATGGACTCCACACACACATTCGAACTGAATCAAACACAAAGTGACACTCGCCATATAATTCCAACTACCAAAGCTTTAAAATTCAGAACAGTGAGTAAGCTTAGGGGTTAATGGCGACAGGAGGGAGGAAGTCTCCTGGGAGTAGATGAGTTGTTTTATACCCAGATGTCATTTTGTGAAGAAGAAAAGAAAAAACAGGTGCATACATGTGATCTGTATTTTTTCAGTATATATTTTATACTCCCGATAACAGGGTAACTGAAAAGCATTTTCCAAAAATACATAATAAAATTGTCTCATGTACCTATAATCGTACTGTTTCACAGTTGAATATTTCTTTTGGAAAATCCTTTGGAAGTATCTCAACGCTCAATGAGAAACAGAAACAATTCCTGCTGTTAGAATTTTGGACAAATATACCACTGTAAAAGTAAAATGCCAGTCCACATATGAATTCAATATAACCAAATGATATTGGATCATATGGTCTGGTGAAGTTCAAGAGTGTTGTTTCTTATCTAAAGTCTTGAAATAGATTTTCTTGGCCCTCGAATCTCTAAGTGGAAATTGTTAAGTGCACAATCATGCCCTGGAGTGCGTTCAGTGCTATGACATGTAATACCCAGATTCCTTGTAGAGACATCAGCCGTCACCAACCCAACTCCCTTGCCAGGCCTGTGTTCATGTCTAGGTTTTCCCTTGATTGATTTATTTTTCAATGGCTACTGATAGAATTCCATGTAACTTAAGGATTCCTCGGAATATATATATTTTTTCCTTTCTTTAATTTTATTGTCACATTTATTGTCTGGATCAGTATGTGAAAGAGATAAATGTAAAATAAGGTCTTCTTTCACTCAATTTCAATGAAAATAATGTAATGGCTTTGGACTATATTCTCCTAATTAAAATGAGCCATTAAAATATTATTAGTTAGGACTGTGGCGATGGCTCAGCAAGCATACTTCTTGTACAGGCACCAGGGCTTATGGGGGCTTGAGGCTGCTCAAGTTCAAATCTCCAGATCTCAAAGGAGCAGGAACCCAAGAAATCACAGAGGAGCCCTAAAAGCTCCTGAAACAATAAAAAGCGACTTCAGTTCAAAACAGATCAGGTGGAAGAGGAAGGGAGACCCTGGATGTTCCACTCTGGCCACCACAAGCAAGTGCATGGGGTACCGCAAGGGCACATATGCCACACACACCCCACATTACATATACATGCATGCACACACACAAGCAAAAATTTTAAAAGTATTGTAAAAATTATTAATTATATCTGAGATTAACTTACCTATATTTTTATATCTGAGATTTTATTTTTGAACTGGCTTGATCTTGGAATGCAAAGAAAACATCTTGCCAGGAATGGCAGGGTTGGAGCACCCTATTAGTGTAGGGGAGATCCAACCTGATCCCATCTCATTCACACTTTAATTAAGCACAGCTCACTCAGATCCACCAACAATGTTATTCACAAAAATTAAATTTTCTCCTTGCATGTCATTATTTGGTCCAAGTTAAATTCACATTAAGGTTTTCATTATTTTATAATATCTTGACAAAATAGTTGGTTTCCAAGATAATATCTATAAAAATATCTCAGCATTTTATCTTATGAAAAAACTTCTAAGTGCAAGAATTGTTCTCTACTTTTGGGGTGATTAGTAGAGGGTACTGACAGTCTTCATGATAATTGTGAGCTGAGTTCGTTTTAAAACCTACATGAGTAAACCTGAAATTATCGTAAAATATTTCCTTAGCATTTTTGTGAACTGTTCACTACAAATAAGAACATAAAATAGCTTTTGGAAACAAATGTTTACTATAATATAGCACAGGGCAATAATTTTCTGTGATGCTAACAAACAGTGTACACAATATTTCATTAACTTTAAAGGAACTGCTTATACAAATAAAACCCATTTAGCCTTTTTATACTTAGGTATACATTACATTTGGATGTTTTTAAACTTGCCGTAACTTGACACAGGAAAGAATGATGCAGCCCAGAAATTGGGACTGTGGCTGCGGATAGCCATTGTGTTATTCATTCATTCAAGACCTAACACTTCACATTCCACAGGAGTGTGGATGAGAAAATTAAGATATCTCTCCACACACGGCAGTGGGGAGCAGCTGTGCTAACACGAAGGAGCCCATCTGCTGGGGGAACGGGAGTGTAAAGGCATCCACCTCTGGGGCCTTGGCAAACTCCTCACAGGATTCTCAGTGTAACTCCAGGGCTGCAACATCACAAGGAGCTCACTGAGGCAGGGGTTGCTCAGAATTCATCTAAAGAATGCAGTCAAAGTGTACTCACACCTCTGGGCTGGCCCCCAGATCAACTTATTTTTAAAGCCTCCAGCCCCAACCCATGTTTTCAGTAGGAATTCTAGAAGGCCTCAAAACAGACTAATTTATACATATCAAATGGTTGAGTCACACCTCAATTGGCTCTTGCAGAAAATAACTCTGTGAGTTAAATGGAGCCACAGAACCAGAGATTTTTTTTTTTTTCCCCATTACAGTTAGGGCAATTGACTGTACTATACACATTACCATTCTTTGGACAACTTTGTCTAGCTTAACACGGGTGGAAGCCTTTGATCTAATGACACCAGAAGGTAGCACGTTCTCACTGGATGGTAGTTCTCAAGGTTCCCCCTGAGTAGCCAGGGCAATAAAGGAGCAGAACCTGTCTTAGAATGCTATTCACAATGTGCTCAAGGTCTGTTTATCCCTATTGGAATTAATAAATAGGTGGTCACAAATGAAATACTTATACATATTAATAATGCATAAAGACATAATGGGCTTTTGATAGTTGATGTCGGATGCCAAAATGCTCATTTATGTTATTGCTGTCGTAAGAAATATTAGTTCTACAGCTGGAAACTGAGGGTCTAAGGGGTTATGTAACTTCCCATACTTACAAAGAGAGCAAACAGGAAATCTGAAATTTGAGCCCAGTCGTTTAGCTATGTAAATCATACACTATTTCTAAATAGTGACCATACCACCCTAAGACATGATTTCTCTTACAGAGATCAAATGTTTGTTTGCCTGCCAAAAATGCAGATTCCTGCTTTCCACTTGAGACCAACTAAAATTTTACTAAATTTTTTAACTGGTCCTAACCCAAAGTTATAATTTGAGGCACCTGGTTTACCAAGTCAATTTCCTTCATATGTATTTGATACACTTGAGGATAGCTCACTATATGTATTTAGGTGACTGACAATGTGTTCTTCCTTTCTTCTTTCCAATGCAAGAAATGCAAATGTTTTCTAAAAGTCTCAAATCAAAACACCATTGGACAACCATTATTTGCATTGTGATTCTCAGCTTACAGGCAAAGATCTTGGAAGATGCCTTCAAAATACTCTAAATGTCATTATTTTTAATTGGAGATAGACAACCTATGGGATACAGATGGTCTTTCTGGACATTTCCCCTTTACATTTGAGTTTTGGAAGCAGAAGTTAGCAATAGGTTGGGCCAGGGCATGCTTCTGTCTGTCATGCCTATGTGGACCTTCTCAGCCCATTAGCTTAGAACAGATCTGTATGTGGAAATCACTTTCTGGGCAGTCTGAATCCCTTGGCACACAGGGATGAAACCTAAAATATCCCAGAATCCTTGGGTTAGAAAGTCTCTGGTGACCAAAATTCTTAAGAAATAAATTATAGCAGGTGCACGTTATCCCAGACAATCATGCATTGCTTTTTTTTTTTAACCAAGTAGGTTCTTTTATAATTTTTTTATTTATTTGAGAGAGAGAGAGACAGAGAGACAAAGAGTGGGAGTTCCAGGGCCTTCAGCCAAATGAACTCCAGACGTATGTGCCACCTTGTGCATTGTGCTGACGTGGGTCCTGGGGAATGGAACCCAGATTCTTTGGCTTTGTAGGAAAGTGCCATAATGGCTAAGCCATTTCTCCAGCCCTCAAGGATATTTTTGATCGAAAGAAATGGATTTGCAAGCACACTGTAAACTGGAACCCTGGCTTATTAAGGAAATGCACAACACATGAGGAAGCCCACTTATTCTTTCAAATATTCATTGAGTAATTTGTGTGTCTTTGACACTCTGGTAGACACGAGGTCTAAAACCATAGACTCAGTGATGTGCTCAAGTAGTTCACACACTTCAGTGGGATCTAAAAAAATATGCGACCCTGGGTCTTTTGTCACAAGTTTTTTGAATGTTGAGACAAAATTTATAAACATAATAGCATTATAAAATAACTATTTTCACTTCACTGATATTGAGTAAAGGACTCAAAAGAGAGAAATTGGATGTTTCAAGTGTTGTTTATTTTAGTAATTAAATATTTTATATACATCCTCTTGTATTAAGTTTCATAAAATTGTGTGACATAGATGTTCCAAGTATTGCTTTATATCAGTAGATTTGTTGGATTTATTTGAGGTTGTAAATAATATGTGGTTTAAAAATAAAATAGTTTTAGTGTAATGAATTGGTTTGACATATCTATCATCTGATGTAGTAACTTTTTGTATAAGAGCAGCTAAAGTCTGTTTAACCAAAATTCTAATACATTAATAATTTCACAATCAGCATTTTGAATAAAGTAAAATCTCACACTAATATATGCATTTATGTATGAATGAATGAATGTATGTATATATGTATGTATGCATGCATGTATGTATGTATGTATGAATGTATGTATGCATGTATGTATCTCTAACAACAATAGTCAGGAGCAGGAACAATGGTCTCTTCCCAAAGCTCAGTAAGATGCAGAATGGGAATTCAAATCCAGCTTGTTCATTAGCATGTTTATCTATACTTGTGTTCTTTCTGCCCTCCCACAGGGAATGGGGCTGAGAGAGTGTGGAAGTATGAAATCTAGGGCTGAAGGGATTTCTTGTCAGTTAAGATGTTTGCCTGCAAAGCCAAAGGACCCAGGTTCAATTCCCCAGGACCCACATAAGCCAGATGCACAAGGTAGCACATGTATCTGGAGTTCGTTTGCAGTGGCTGGAGACCCTGGCACACCCATTCTCTCTGTCTCTCTCTTTCTCTGTGTCAAATAAAGAAATAAAAATAAAAAATACATTGCAAAAAATATGAAATATGAAAGCTAAATGGAATGTTAAACTGGATGTTGGCAGCCCAGCATATGGTATCTTTCCCATCAAAAAATACAGGACTAGGGGCTGGAGAGATGGCTTAGCAGTTAAGTGCTTGCCTGTGAAGCCTAAGGACCCCAGTTTGAGGCTTGATTCTCCAGTACTCATGTAAGCCAGATGCACAAGATGGTGCATGTACCTGGGGTTTGTTGGCAGGGGCTGGAGGCCCTGATGCATCTCTCTCTCTCTCTCTCTCCCCCCCTTCTTTCTCTATTTGCCTGTCGCTCTCAAATAAACAAATAAAAACAAAACACAATAAAACTTAAAAAATACATAACTAGGGCTGGATGGATAGTTACTGTATTTGCCTATGAAACCTAAGGATCTAGGTTCGATTACCCAGCACCCACTGAGCCAGATGCATAAAGTGGCTCATGCATCTGGATTTCGTTTGCAGTGGCTAAAGGCCCTGGCACACCCATTTGGTGTCTCTTTCTCTCCCTCTCCCTCCCTTCCTTTCTTTCTCTCCTAAATAAATAAATAATACAGAACTAAAGAACTCAATTCCAATGTCAGAACAGAGCCAGCTGTCATTTAATTCTTCAGTATCATGTGGCGCAGCAAAATACCACTAGGCTACTCTCCAAGGAAGAGTCTTGCTGTCGGATTCCCAAAAAACTTGGGAGGATGAGATGAAACAAGACAGCCCCAGTGTGGGAGTACTTCAAAGCACAGCTCCAAGCAATGCTGATGAGGGCAGCTGTAAACCCCTGGAAAACAATGGCAGCAAGGGAGCAGGCAGGCATGTAGGTTGAGCAATGTGGTGAGGAGGACCTGGCATTGATGCCAACAGATTCTACAGTGACTGTAGACGGAGAATGAAGGCATGGCCAGCATGGGCACAGGTACAAAGGAATGCTCATGACTCCTTGTTTGGCCTGTGGAGTCATCGGCAGGACTTCCCACAAAAGTTGGCACCTGTTGCTTTCTGTTTTTAGTGGGTGTGTGGTATAGTTTGAGAGTTTTGGAAATGATAGACAGTGACAACTTAAAATAAAATCTTGAAGACAGCCCAGGGAAGGAAACAGAGATCCAGGAGTACTCAATATGCTGCCCATGATCATGAAGCTTCTTAGCAACAGCTCTGCCTAGAGCACACACCTCACTCAGCTCCACCTCTGGTCATTTGGGGTGTTCATGACATCTTTATCCTGTCCAGAGGATGGACTAATCTATTCAATAAAGGAAGTAATTAGCGGGCTACAGGGATGGCTTATAGGTTAAGTTGCTTGCCTGTGAAGTCTAAGGACCCAGGTTCAATTCCCTAGTACCCACATAAGCCAGTTGCACAAGGTGGCACATGCATCTGGAATTCATTTGCAGTGGCTGGAGGCCCTGGTGTACTCACTCTTCTCTCTCTCTCTCTCTCTCTCTCAAATTAGTAAATAAAACATTTTTTTTTTAAAGAAGTGATTGAAGCTAGATACACAGCATGACCATATCTTTAATTTTCACTGCGTCCTAGCCTTGAGACAAAGTGAAGTTGTCGGGATATTTTGGAGCCTAGGGGTCCATCTATGAGACCATCATAGGTTTTCAGCGGTCTCAATTTCCTGTGTAATGACTAAATTATTATACATTGACATTTTCAAATGAGTGCTTGTAAACAGGTTTGATTTAACTCCTCTTAGTAGGAAGGTGAAACGTAAACAATATGTTCTACGTACCTGTTTGTTCTCATGTTTTTTTAGTGACACGTGTGTGAAATTCACAAGTCACAATCCACACTCCGGCCCTTCCCCCAACCCTGCAGGTGTTCTCTGTGTTCTCAGGCTGTTTCTTTGCTCTCGGCCAATTATTCCAGTCTAGCAAGTGATAAGGTGTCCTTCCTGTGTCTTAAACAACTGAAGCTCTAAATGCTAAAATCTGAGTGTCTGGTTAGTTCTAGATGCTCAGATAAGATTAAATGAACAGATGAACAAATATAAGACTATAAAAGATGAATTTTTAAATGTATATTAGGTCTCCTGGTCTCATAGAGACTACACCTTCAGAATCTAAATATATTTTAGAGCTGGGCATGGTGGTGCACAGTTTTAATCCCAGCACTTGGGAGGCAGAAGTAGGAGGATCGCCTTGAGTTTGAGACCTCCCTGAGACTGCATAGTGAATTCCAGGTCAGACCACCAGAATTTTTAAAATTTTTCTTTTGTGTTTTTATTATAATCTAAAGGATAGACTTTGATAGAAAACAAACAAACAAAAATGCCCAATGATAATATGTAATGGCTGATCCAAAAAGGGTTTTTTGATCTATTTTTTTCTTTAAGTAATTAGTTTTACAACATTAATGACATTATTATATCATTATATGTTATATATTATTATGTATTGTTATTTGTGCTTTAACATTTGAAATTCTATTTTTCCTTCAGGGATATACAAGAGACTCTGTTTCTCCTAAAATGGAAAAATTGATCTTTTCTGAAATCTCTCAAAGCACTTTAAAAACACTCTATGGATTTGCTACTTACCTTTACAAAAAGTGTTGCTCTTCTTAAAAGCATAAGAGGAGATTGTTCAGGAGAACAATCTAGAACAACCCAGTGCTAGTCACTGGATAAATCTGTGTAAATGGTGCATTTATCAAGCAGTGATGATAACAACAACTTCCTGAACACTTATAAAAGACTGGAGGGTACACTCTGTGCCCTGCGCCCCACACTCCAGGTCTCACAGTGGGCTTCCCAGTTTGCGTCCTCAGTCCAGAAAGTCTGGACCAGTCTCACTAGGTAGCTCTGTGCTCTCAACGTGCTCATTTTGAAAAGCATTGCAGCCACGAAACACTGCTAAACAAGGCTTCTACAAATCAGCCCCGAGAGCCACTGGACATTTAATAATGTCACCAGGGGTACAAGATACCACACTTTGTCTTCCCAGCATTTCATTAAAAAAAGATATGCTTTCTGAGACCAGTGACACCCCTCACTTGTAGGGCATGATGGGGGCTTGGGCTGAACACAATGCAAAAGTATTCCATGGTTTTCATTTTTACAATGTAATAACATAATAAATCATTCTCATTTATTTCAAACCTTATCTTAAGCAGAAATGCCCCAATATCCTCCAACTATAATGAGACCACAGTATCTGAGACCATTCCCACTGCCCACCTCTTCCTTTTGGGGAACAATCCAAGGCTGAATCACGCAAAGCAATGCCAACTAATTTGTTTTTTTCTAAGTGTGTCATCTTTTGGCTTCTTCCATTCAAATCATCAGCAAAGCACCTTTGAAGCAGGCTGTGTCAGAGAAATGGCGGATCAGTCTGTGGTCACTGTGAGTACAAACCTGGGGAGCACATACCGGTTACTGGCACATGAATGTTCACGCTCGGTCTGCCGTACCACTCGTACCCCAGTCCAAGGATTGTTCTCTCAATCACAGGGTGTGTGTGTGTGTGTGTGTGTGTACACTCATGGTATGGAAAAGAAACAGAGAGTTAAGATCTCACATGCAGTTGTATCTGGTAAATCATACAGCTTGCTAATCAGTCTTAGCTCATGCTTAAAATTCTATTCTTTAATTTCCCATACAACAGACTCTTAACTTTAGCCCAAACTGTACTTCATGCTCTCCCATTTAAATGCTTCCCCGGACACTACACACTCGTGAACCTCATTCTTCTATCTTAGTTTCCCCAGTACACCTACATTTTCATATAACCATCTCAACATTTTCTGTCCATATCTACCACTTCAAATAGGTGCTGAGGATATCTACCAAAATTATTGGACAAATGAATATTTAGCAGTTTCAAATTATCACAGCAACCACCTGGAAAATTAGAAGGGACATATGCCTGCAGCATCTTCAGGCATCAGCCCATATCTGACTCTGACTCTGGGCATCAGTCACCCCGTTTCTTAGCTTAGATGGGGTGGGTATGTTCGAGTTCAGAAGCAGGATAGAGGATCCCTCAAGGAAGATTCAACCATTATTGTACTATGACCCAAGAAAACAGGAGCTTGCTGCTGTATTTCACAGATCACAGTCAACTAATGATGATACTCACTGAAAGATTACATTTTCCTGACTCCCCAGCGGAAGTCACGGTATTTATTCCAGGAATATCCCTTGGGGCAGGACACCTCAACTGAGAGAGAAGTTCCTTTGACTTGGCCACCCACCTCCTTCTTTGAGCTTCCTCCCTCCTCCTACAGGGCAGACAGTGGCAGTGACTAGCTGTCACATGAATGTTATTGACAATGGAAGTTGCCCAAAAAGAAGACAGACAACAGGTGGAAATCTAGCCCCTTGACGGCATCATGGGACCACCCTTTCAGCCTTACGTTGCTACTCGTGAATTTTTAAAACAGAAATATATGTTGCTTCTGACACCATTATGTAGGGTTTCCCCCTCAACCATTCTCATCTAAATCTATCATTGTCAATACATCATTCATTAAAAGTGCTGTGGTGAAATAGCATAAAAACTGCCAACCAAGTCTAAACTCTCATCTTAACATGTCCGTACCTATGTATAAGGCATTTGTTACAAAATCTTTTGCCTTCTTTTTCATTTTAACCCTTGCAGAATTCATATAAAATTCATTACAGAAAATGTGGTGTTGACCACTTGCAGATAAGAAAGGAAGTTAAGTTACTTATCCAATGTCTTTTAACTATAATTTAGAGCAGGAATCATTCGAACCTCAGCCTATTTCCAGTAGTCTATGCACCCAGTTTCCAAAATATGTATGAGATTTTCAGGAATTTCCATTCGATGCTGTTTCATTCGGCCTCCCAAGAAGAATGCAGCAATCTGCAACTAATAATCTAACTTCTTATCTACATATATACTTTTTGCTGACTTAACATTTTGGTAATATTTATCTATGAATGTCAAGATATAAGATTAGATTTCATGCTTTGATAGAATCCCCAGTATCACAATTAAGCCTCTCTTATTCTGTACCATATTTCCTAATATTCTCCCATTCTTTGGATGTATTAATTTTTTCATGATATATCATTTTCTAAAAAAGGTTTGACTTTTAAATAAAGTATATTTTGCATTGGCATGAATTCTTTAAGTGGAAAAATTAAACTCTGAGCTTCAGCCCAAGAACATTTGTAGTCCCTGATCATTTTTTCTTAAGCAGAGAAACGAGATTTGCAGGCAGCTACTAATCTCAGTGTCAAAGAAAAAAAAATGGGAAGAGACCACAGTTTGGAAACTGCTGCATTGACCACAACAAATGGTAATAGCAGCTTGGACTAGGGAAGTAGTGAATTCACGTTCACTTGGACAGTTTTTAAACAGACATTGCAGAGTCCTGGAGCTTCTAATGCAGAATGTCAAGAATGAGGTACAAATTTTACATAAGAAAAGAACTGTAGAATAAATCTAAAAGGTTCAAAAGAAAGTAAAGAAGAAATAAAAGCAGGAAACAATACAATTGGAAACCAAAAATTAAGAAAGATCAATGAAACAAAGAAATTTTTTAGAGATTGACAAAACTGACGCAATTCTAGTAAGTCTAACAAGGAGCAAAACAGAAGTGATCCAGACGACAGATGTCAGGTACAGAACAGGCCCTATAGGTGCCCAAATAAGCGAGTATGATGCATAGGTGCACACAACTACTTTTGAAAACTTGCATGAAATTTACTAGTTGCTCAAGGTCACACAATGACAATTCTTCTGAAACAAAAGTTCATTTGAGCATATTTATATCACTGGATTCATAAAATGCAAAAGTAGCCTCAAATAACATTCAGACCAATTCCTTTTTCTGGAGAATTCTATGAAACTCTGTAGAAAATTTAACATAACTTCTACACACTCTTTTGCAGAAAGTAGAATGGATAAGAACATTTTGTTAATCACTTTTATGAGGCAAGCATTGCCATAATACCAAAACCAAAGTGTTAAGCCAAACTCCAAATGTTCAGACCAATATCTGTCATGAATGAGATAAAAAAAAACAACAACTCTGTAATAAAATATTAACAGATGGGATTCAGTAAGATACAAAACAAACTACACCAAAGCCAAGTAGGTTTCAAGACTAATTATTTGAATATCAATTAATAGCATGCCATATTAACAAATCAAAAGAGAAAAATCAGATAAAGAATTTAAAAAATATTAACATCAATTCAGCCTTCCTTTTAAAAAAATTCTGAGCAACATAAGAACTGACAAATTCACCTTTCTTTTTAAGAAATCTGACAGATGCAGGAATTTAGAAGAAATTTCCTAATTTTATGAACAGGATCAATAAAAATCCTACCCTCAAAATTATACATGAGGCTGGACAGTTGGCTTAGTGGTTCAGCGCTTGCCTGTGAAGCCTAAAGACCCCAGTTCGAGGCTCTATTCCCCAGGGCCCATGGAAGCTCGATGCACAAGGGCGCACACGTTTCTGGAGTTCATTTGTAGTGGCTAGGGGCCCTGGCCTGCCCATTCTCTCTCTCTCTCTTTCTCTGTCTGTTGCTCTCAAATAAATAAATAAAAATAAAAATTTAAAAATAAAATTTAAAAAAATATACAAGGCTGGAGAGATGGCTTAGCGATTAAGCGCTTGCCTGTGAAGCCTAAGGACCCCGGTTCAAGGCTCAATTCCCCAGGACGTTAGCCAGATGCACAAGGGCGCGCACGCATCTGGAGTTTGTTTGCAGTGGCTAGAGGCCCTGGTGTGCCCATTCTCTCTCTCTTTGTCTCCCTCTCTCTCTGAGTCTGTTGCTCTCAAATAAATATATAAATAAAAATAAAAAACAAACAAAAAAATTATACATAAGGATGAAAGACTGAATGCTTCCTCAGAGAAATAAGGAAAATGCAGATATCTGCTTTATCATTTTTATTCAACATAGTACTTTAATTTCTAGCCAGTTCAGCATAGTAAGATTAAATGTATACTCACACACACACACACACACACACACACACACACACACACAATGTCACCTGCATTTGATTATTAAATAGGAAATCTTAAGGAAAATGAAAAAAACTCTTGGAACTTTAAAGTGAGTCCAACAAGGGAAAAATGCAATATAAATGTAGAAAAGTCAATTTAGTTTCTGCATGCTAACAACAAATAATGGGAACTGAAAGTTAAAAATAGTTTCAGGACTGGAGCATAGCTCAGTGGTAGAGAGGATTCCTGGCATGCAAACACAATGATTCCATTGTGAGTACCACAAAAGTATTAAAAAAATTAATAAAATAAATATAATTTTATTTTATTTGAAAGTAGTTAAGAGGATGATAGTTCAGTATACTTTCATGAAAACACATAAAATTTCCATACAGAAAGCCACAATATGTTAAGGAATAAAGTATAGATGGTGTGTTTGAAAATACTCGATTTTCTTTTGACAAAAAATGCAAAAGCAACTGAATGGAGGAAGGGCAGAGTTTCAAAAGCAAATGGCAACTCAATAATTAAACACCCACTGGACAGCCAAATGGACAGGGGAAAAATAACCTTTGACCTATACAGTAAAAGAGCTTACTTAAAGATAATTACAGATTTAGGTGTGCAACTTCAATTATAGATTATAAAATTATAAAACATTTAGGAAAAACTACAGATCTTTGAGGTAGAAGGCTAGACCCAGAATTTTTAAACTTAAAGCCAAAAGCATAATCAATAAAAGATTTTTAAAAGTAAATTAATAGGCTAGAGAGATGGCTCAGTGATTAAGGTATTTGCCTGAAAAGCCTAACAAACTGGGGTTCCATTCTCCACTTAAAGCCAGATGTACAAAGTGGCGCATGCATCTGGAGTTCCTTTACAGCAGCTTCAGGCCCTGGCATGCCCATTCTCTCTCTTTCTCTCTCTCTCTTTCTCTTTCTCCTTGCAAATAAATAAATAAATAAATAAACAAAATACTAGAAAATAGAAGTTGCTTTTATTGATATTAAAAACGTTTGCTTTACATCAGACCTGTTAAACTGATGAAAAATCAATTCCATATCACAAATAGTGAAATGCACCATCATTTGCCACATTATAGAACTCCCCCCTACTCAAAAACAAAAACAGTAAATAATTCATTTTTGCAATTGCCAAGTGATATAATAACAATGGCTTTTTTTAATCCTTAATAATGAGAAGTGTATACTGAGTATATGTGGGTAAAAATGCACAGTTTATAGTTTTATTTTCAAAATTTTATTGATTTACTTACTTGAGAGAGAGAAAGAGAGAGGTGGACACAGAGAAGGTGGGCATGGGCATGCCAGGGCTTCTTGCCACTGTAAACAAACTCCAGATGTATGTGCCACTTAGTACACCTGGCTTTATGTCCATACTGGAGAATCAAACCAAGGTCCTTAGGCTTTGAAGGCAAGTGGCTTAAGTGCTGAGCCATCTCTAAAGCCGTGTAGTTTTCTTTTAAAAAGTTATCCTATTCTATGACTAGATGAAATGAGAATCAAAACAAATGTGTGTTGAAGAGACAACTTAGTGGTTAGCAAAGCCTAAGGACCTAGGTTTGACTCCCCAGGACCCAGGTAAACCAGATGTGCGTGATGGCACAGGGGTCTGGAGCTCATGCGCAGTGGCTATAGGCTCTGGCATGTCCATTTTCTCTCTCTCTTTCTCATTAATAAATAAAATACTTTTTTAAAAGTATTTTTTTTAAAGTTGCTGGGCATAGTGATGCATTCCTTTAACCCTAGCACTTGGGAGGCAGAGGTGGGAGAATCGCCTTAAGTTAAAGGCCACCCTGAGACTCCATAGTGAATTCCAGGTCAGTCTGGGCTAGAGCGAGACACTACCTTAAAAAACAAACAAACAAAAAAAAAGTTAAGTGTTGACATGAAGTGATGGAAAAATAAGGGATATTAAAACATATAATATTTATATATATTTAAATTTTTCATGATAAAAATTAGTTTAAGCTTTCTATCTCAAATAACCAGATTAATATTTTTTATAATTTTTTAAAATTTATTTATTTATTTATTTGAGAGCGACAGACACAGAGAGAAAGACAGATAGAGGGAGAGAGAGAGAACGGGCGCGCCAGGGCTTCCAGCCTCTGCAAACGAACTCCAGACGAGTGCGCCTCCTTGTGCATCTGGCTAACGTGGGTCCTGGAGAATCAAGCCTTGAACCAGAGTCCTTAGGCTTCACAGGCAAGCACTTAACTGCTAAGCCATCTCTCTAGTCCGCCCTTGAGATTTAAAGAAGGTAACTACCTGACCTGCGAGGTACTAATGCAGGAGGCAAGCATTAGTGTAAACTTGCTGGGATAGGACAAAGCTCACATCCTCACTATTTAAAGAAATAATATTTTTACTATTGCATTGCTGTTAACACAAGGCTTGGATCAGCAGAGACCTCTTTTCTGATTGGTGTCACTAATATTGGGTTGCAGGAGTTCTTGCCCACTTCAGGAAAGCTGTGTAGGTTGACAACTGTCAGACTGTGTCATTCCTTGACAATAGTTCTGTTCACCACACAGCTGAATTCACAGCAAAAAGACTGTTCAAGCCATGTCCTTCCTCTCAAATGTGACTTCATTAATTTAGCCATGTGACCAAGGTATCCTTACGACAATGCAGAGTGAATACAAAAACACTGTAGCTAAATACACAATATGCAGCATGGTGCAGCCTGTGTCTCTATTCAGGAATATCAGAGTAGTTTGAAAGATTTCACATGGCAAGTCCAAGAACAAAATTATGTTTTATCTCTTTTCATGTGTAAAATATAGAGATTTCATCAGAAAGCTAAAATAATTAGACTTGAGGATATTTTTTAACATTGAAAGTGGGGCTTCACTCATCCACTCATTGATGATAAAATAAGCACAATGGTTCTGATTCAAGGTGATGTGATCATAGTGATCAAGATACCATCAATGTTGCCGACAGTGTCTATAGGTGACCTGGCAGGAATGTATGATGGGCTCAGTTTGTATTTATGACAGAGTGAGAAATTGTGTCACTTTAAAGAGAGAGAGAAAGAGCTGGAGATGTTTCTCAGTCATTAAGGCACTTGCCTGCGAAGCCTAAGGACCCAGGTTCAATTCCCCAGGACCCACGTAAGCCAGATGCACAAGGTGACACATGTATCTGGAGTTCATTTGCAGAGGCTAGAGGACCAGGTACATTCCCCCCCCCTTAAATAAAAATAATAGAGACTAAGACAAAACCCATTGTTCTTGAGACAGATGACTGGAAAGGAAACATTCACAAAACCATCTGGCAGAATAAGACTTCCTTACTGAAGGAACCACTTCCTGCTTCTCCCACTGCTTCTGATGTTTCTTCTCACCTGATAACTAAACCTGACAGTGACCTTTCAAATCACAGCACAGTGGTGGGTGAATACCAAAAGCCTGCTGCTTTGTTCCCACTGGTGAGAGTCTCATGATGCAGAACACACTGGGATTTTCATTGCATAAATGGTACATAATGTCTTTAATAGTATGTGCATAAGCAAGGAGATTATTATTAGTAATGCTGTAATTTCAAAGTCATAAAGTGTATTAAAACTAAACAACAAATGGTCTGCATGTGTACCTGAGATCTTTACACGTCACACCTCTGTTGGCTGATGGTTCAGTGTGTACAAACCTTGTTTCTCACATAAAACTATGAAACTATTATGTAAAATCACTTTCATCATACATGTTAAAGGTAAGATGAGGGCTGGAGAGATGGCTTAGTGGTTAAGCACTTGCCTGTGAAGCTTAAGGATCCTGGTTCATGGCTCGATTCCCACGTAAGCTAGATGCACAAGGAGGTGCATGCATCTGGAGTTCATCTGCAGTAGCTGGAGGCCCTGATGCACTCATTCTCTCTTTCTCTCTCACTCCCTTTCTCTCTCTCTCTCTCTGCCTCTTTCTCTGTCTGTGTGTTGCTCTCAAATAAAAAAATCTTTTGTTCTCAGGAATGAATATGCTTTTACAACATAAGATGTAAAAGCGAGTAATGATAAATAATTCAAAAGAATATATCTAAAATTCAACTCTGACCAACCTCATTTTGTTTTCTTTTCCCTTAAGGCCATGACATTTCATATAAACCTTAAAGTTCCTGGCCTTAAATCAAGGAGGAAATGTGTTTATATGTGGTAAATATATAACAATTTTGAGTACTAAAAAAATGCCCCAAGAACTGAATTGCTTATTTTTATATACAAGTACAATGCATCATTGCTTATAAGAACACCTTCAATAGAAGTCAGTCATTCAAGATGAATTGGAGATGACAACTATGCTATCTGTTTCCACCAGTAAATTCTGAAGTCTGTGTTTACCTCTACATGAATTGTTCAATCAACCTAACTGCATGAAAATCTTTTTAGGCCAGTTTATTATCACACAAAGAGACTGAAACATAGCCTTTGTGTCTGAATGTTTTACTACTAAAATCATAACATCAAAACACATTATACACATGTATAAAAATGTCAAAACGAGAAAAGTGAAAGAAACAATTGACAACTAAGCTACCATTTCCCTGGATAACAGGGAAAATAGTACTGTTCTATTATTTAGTTCAGAAGGAGAAATAATATTAAAATATCATATATTGAGAGCTTAACAGAAGACCATAGCTTTCTGATTTTATGAGAAACCCTGGAAAGTTATGCTCAAGTTATTGGGACATATATATAACAACAAAAACAAAATACAGTAACTTAATCACATAAAAGTAATAAAAATATCTGCTTTGGCTCTTGTATGGATCCACTGTGTTAGTGAAGTCAAGAGACCGAGCTTAAGCCTGAAATAAAGCTCCTCACCCTTGCATACATGTTTGGTTCTCCTTGGTGGTCACTGGGGATGCCGAGAACTGGGCATAACTGGGGGCTCATCCCAGAGCCCCTCAGAGTCAACCCCTGAGGACCAACACGTGGAGCTCGGGTCACTGGCTGGTAAGTGTGCTTCTGCTTTGTGCTTCTGTGTTTTGTCTTTTCCTGAAAACCTGTCCTTCATTCTTCCATTCATTAGAAAATTGTGGTTGGGTGGATGTGCCCCTGGAGGCCACTTTGTTTGGAAGGCGGGTCCTGGGTGCCCCAGGCCCACCTAGAGGGTATTTCATCCCCCTGTTTGTAGAGACAACACGAGAGGCTGTTGTCTCAGTTTTGTAGTTGCTGGCCAGCTGAACTTTTTTGCTGTCTCTTTTTCCTTTTCTTTGTTGGAATTACTATTTGCGTGCTTAGAGAGATGGGACAGATGCAGACTACCCCGCTTTCTTTACTGACGGACCACTTTTAGGACATTAAAATTAGGGCCCCTCAGAGTCACAGTATTCCCTTTTCGGGTTATGGGGCCCCCAGACCAAGATAGCATTCCTTCATGAAGAAAATAAAACCACTGGAGAGAGTAGGGATGAAGAGCTCATATCTAATGTAATAAAAGCTATATATGACAAATTTATAGCCAATATCATATTAAATGGGGAGGAACTAAGCTCTGGAACAAGACAGAATATACACTGCACTGCTATGTAACACAGTACTTGAACTCTTAGCTAGAGAAATAAGATAAGAAAAAATAACCAAGATAAGAGACAACCCACAGAATGAGGGAAAATCTTCTCCAGCTCAACATCTGACATAGGTTTAATATCTAGAGTACACAAAGAACTCAAAAACCTAAGCAATAAAAAGCCAGGTAACTCAGTCAAAAAAAAATGGCAGAAGCTGGGTATGGTGGTGCATGCCTTTGATCTCAGTACTTGGGAGGCAAAGGTACAAGGATTGCCATGAGTTCAAGGGCACCTTGAGACTATATAGTAAATTCCAGATCAGCCTGGGCTAGAGTGAGACCCTATTTAAAATTTAAAAAAAAAAAAAAAAGATCATTGAGAAAATGTGACAGAGAACTAAACAGAAAGTTCTCAAAGGAAGAAATACAAATGCCTAATAAACATCTAAAGCATCTTTAGAAAGTAGGGAAATGCAAATCAAAATGATTTGGAAATTCCTTCTAACTCTTGTCACAATTATTATCATAAAAAAAAATCAATGACAACAAATGCTTGTGAGGGCATAGGAAAAGAGGGGTCTTAATTTATTGTTGGTGGGAGTGTGAACTAAAGTATAGATAGCCACTGTGGTAATCAGCATAGCGGTTTCTCAAAACTTAAATATAGATCAACCTTATGGCCCTGGTACACCACTCTTGGACATACACCCTACTGATTCTGCTCTTTTCTCTAGAGATAGGTGCTCACCTGTGTTTTTCATTGCTTTATTTACAATACCTAGGGAATGAAATCAGCAGAGATGCTTACTAACTGAGGAATGGATAAGAAAAATATGGCACATATACACAATGGCGTATTCAGCTATAAAGACAAATGAAATTATGAGATTTTTTTTCAGGAAAATGTATGGATCTAGGAAGTTTTGGAAAGACAAACACCTTGTATTCTCTCTCATATGTGGGTCCTACCTTCTAATCATTAGATTTGTTTGTAAGTTGTAGCAAGTATGAGTAATCCTGGTTGGAGAAACTAGTATGAGGCCTAGAAAGAGAAGAAGCAGGAAAGTACGAGAGGAAATGGTAGTAGACAGTCAAGCGCAGAGATGAAATACAGAGATAAGAAAAGTTTGAGAGAGAACAGGGGAAAGGGAGGGAGGGAGGAGAAAGAGATACACAAAACCAAAGAGGGTATGAGTAAGTACTATAGATACCTACTCCTTCCTTACCTAATTAAAATAAATGGCTTTCTTAAGAAGAGAGAGTGAGCAGAAGTACCCTGCTGGCTTGGAAAAAGAATTACTCTAATGTCAAAGATTGGTGCAGGTAAACCCCATGCTAAAAAATCTCTCTCTCTCTCTCTCTCTCTCTCTCTCTCTCTCTCTCTCTCTCTCTCACACACACACACACACACACAGTGTTAGTCAGGGAAGCTATGAGGCTCCAAAACCACTGCCAAAGTGCTTATATTCCCACCAGAACTATTACTGAAGACACCACAGTCTGTAGCTACAGGATATTAAGAAATCAAGTTGGAACTTAAATGAAAGCCATCTTTCTATTGGCTAGCTATTACAGTACTGGGAAGCACTATGAGAGCTTCTGGGGAGAAAGTCCTCAGTAGCCTGAATGAGCAGTAGATGCTTCAAGCTACAAAATAAGCCAGATGTACCCACCAGTGCAAGAGTGGCTCATAAGTTGTAGGGGTAATCAACTGCTCTCTGATTCGATATGAGAGCTTTTCAGTGGGAGAAAATTTGTGCCCTATACTGATAACTTAGTCAAAAGCCTTTGGTATGGAAGTTCACAGACCCAAGAGGGAAGTTTCCATCATTCTTTAGCTAAGTGGAGACATTATGCCCATCTAAATGTATATGTTTCTCTCCTTTGAACAAATCTGCCCTTACTTTTGGTTAGAGAACATACTTTGAACAGATAGCAGTCATTACTAGGGAGATCCAACACGCATCAAAACTGTAAAAAGAGAAATCCAAGTGTCTAGCACTGGAGAAGTCATCTCTATTACCTTCATCAGCGCCCAGGAAACACTGGAGAGGAAGTGATGGATGGAATATGAGAACCACTCTCACTACTAACCAGAAAATTTCAGATGGAGGCAAATACTGAGGACATTCAAAACTCATCAAAGCAGAAACCAAGGAGCTGTTTTGAACTCACTACTAAAAAGGATTTCTAACACACCCAACAAGGCTCAGAAAACATTGAGAAATAGGGATCAGAAAGAATGTGTGAGCCACAGGGTAGGAAAGTGTACTCTGGAGTGTTGTCCTCTTGGTAGAACCCAAGTGCTACATTCATGACTCCACAGTGAATACCAGTAACTCCACAATGCTGGGAATGGTTTGAGCCCATAAGCATTTTTGCATATAGAATGGAAGAGCACAAAAGGAATGAGACAAAAAAATAGGAAAGACCACCTTGAAAGACAAGGGTCCTCAATGGATGGGAAGTTTGGGGGAAAGAGAAAAAAAGAGAATAACATGACCAAATTACAGTATGTTTATATACTGTGGTTTTCAATTAAAAAATTAAAATTAAAAAGATCAAGGGCTGGAGAGATAGCTTAGTGGTTTAGGCACTTACCTGCAAAGCCTAAGGACCCATGTTCCACTCATAAGCCAGACACACAAAAGGTGAGGTAAGTGCAAGGTTGCACATGCCCACTAGGTGCCCCAAGCATCTGGAGTTCAATTTCAATGGCTGAGGCCCTGGCATGCCAACTCTCTCTGTGTCTCTGTCTCTCTCTTAAACACAAAAATAAAAAAGATCAAAACTCTGTGTTGTTCTATATGGCTTGTAGCCTCTTATTTCTTTTTTTTTTTAATGTTTTATTTATGTGAGAGAGAGAAAGAGGCAGAGAGACAGAAAGAGAGAGACAGAGTGAGGAAGACAGAGAGACAGACAGACAGACAGAGAATTTGTGTACCAGGGCCTCTAGCTACTGCAAACAAACTCCAGATGCATGTGCTATCTTGTGCATCTGGCTTATGTGTGTACTGGAAAATCAAACCTGGGTCCTTAGGTTTCACAGGCAAGCATCTTAAACACTAAGCCATCTCTCCAGCCCTATTTTCTGATTTCTATAGATGTTATGATTATGTGTTACCTGAAGTGATCTTGTAAAGTAAGACATATGAATATGATTGTTAAATTATACTACATATTTACTTAAAGAATATTTACTTAGAGAATACATAGCACCTTTAAAATATCAGCTTTAATGTCACCATTTATAATATGCCTACTATAGTTGTTCTCTAGTTGACAACAAGCTTCTGAGATTTCATAATATGAGTGAATCCTAAAACGAACATCCCTCCTTTTCTTTTCACAAACTGGTGCTTGGTGTCTCTTGTACTTGAAAACTTGTTTTTTCTCAGAACTTCAGATAATAGGGTTACAGAGTTTGGGATAAATTGTAACCACAAGTTTAAAAGGCACATTTTAACACACACACACACACTATTTGCCAAATTTAATTGCTGTCAACTTCCCACAACTTTCTAAAAACTATCAGACAAACAGGCGTCAGTAAGACTAATGCCAATGATTACTTAATTTCTTTCCTTTACACAGTGACTTCTAGAAGCTCTCAGTTCAGCTAGCCATGCAGTCTCTTCAGTAAACTGAAGTGTTTGTAAATAAATGAAATCTTCTCTCAACTAACATGGTTAAATCTTGACCTACAAGAGAATTGCATGGGTACTCTCAAATGACTAATTTGTCTTTTCTTTAACCCACTGAAAGAGAATGACAAACTTCAGGGAAATACAGAAATATTGGCATTTATAAGCCAAGACTTCCTGAGTTTCTATTTTTTCATGAAGCCTAAAGTTAATTAATTGACAATATTTTACATTTGAGTTTTGATTTACAGTTTCATGTCTCATTTTACCTGCACAAAATCATATATTTTTATATTGAAAATATATAAACAGACTACAAGGGATAAAGTAAAATTTAAACATTTCGAAAACAGGAAGTTTTTAACCAGGTCTTCATCTCTGTATCATGACTCCTGATAGCCATGACTGATACATGTGACATGAACCCACACACAAAGAGAGATTCTGAGATGACTTTTTACAGTGAGGAACTCCCAACATGGGGAAACAGATGCAAAAACAAACAAATGGGATTACATCATACAAAAGTATTCTCATAGTAAAGGAAATAACAGGATGAACAGATAACCTACAGAACAAAAGAAAATGTTTGCCAATGATACCTCCCTTAATGAATCAATATTCAAAATATATAAGAAACAGAGCAGCAAGAAAACAACTTTGCTTAAAATGGACAAAGGAACTAAGTGGTATTTCTCAAAAGAGGACATGAAAGAACAAGGAGTATGTGAAAACAACTTCAACATCACTAATCATCAGGGAAATATGCATTAAAGCCACAATGAGTTAATATATTTAATAACTTAATATATACTAAAGCCACAATGAAAAATGTATACCAATTAAAAGTGGCTTGTACCAAAACCAAAACAGGGTAATGTTGCTGAGGATATGAAAAAAGAGAAGCATGGTATGATATGGGTAGGTTTTTTTTAATTAATAAAGCTATTATATGAAACAATAGGTCAAATAGCTATATTTATTCCTATGTTTTCTATAGCATTATCCATGATAAAAATATGGAATCAGGCTAAGATCACAAATATGGATACAAAAGAAGAAATGTGGCACACATACACAATGAAATTCCTTTCAGATATGGAAAAAAAATGGAAATCCTATTTGTGACCAAAATGGGTGAGCCTGAAGGACATCATATTTTCTTGAATTACGCAGGCACAGAAAGACAAAACTTCACATTCTCATTTATTATATGGAATCCAAAAATCAAGAACTCATAGAAGTAGAGAGTAGAATGGCAGTTGCCAGAAGCTGGGAATGGAGTGCCCAACAGGAAATGGAAGACGCTGATTAAAGAGTACAAATTTCAGGCTAAGGAAATGGCTTTAGCGGTTAAGGCATTTGCCGGCGAAGCCTGAAGACCCTGGTTTGATTCCCCAGGACCCACGTTAGCCAGATGCACAAAGGGGCGCACGCGTCTGGAGTTCGTTTGCAGTGGCTGGAGGCCCTGACGCACCCATTCTCTCTTTCTCTCTCTGTTCCTCTCCCCTCTCAAATAAATAAATAATAAAATATATATTTTTTATAAAAGAGAACAAATTTCACTCAATTAGACAGGAGGAATAAATATTGGGTGTCTGTTCTGCAGTGTGCTGACTACAGCTAATCATAGAAGCATATGTTGACTGAGCCCTTAATGCAGAACTCAATGAAAGACACTCATCAAAGCTGAACCAACAGGGCTATGCATTGATCCAGGTGACTTCTGTCTGACGGCTTTTCTATTGCATGAGGCCTCGTACTCCTCCAAAATGACAGAAAAGGAAGAACGCTTAGGGGCAAGAACACCTTTGACTAAGAGAAGGATAAACACATTCATAAGTATACAATAATAATAATTAATGATATGTCAGTTGTTAAATGGCCTATAACAATCCAATGAAGATCAAAACACCAAACATCATAAAGTTCTCAGATTGTATAGCAGATTGTATCAGAAAACAGGATCCATATTTTTACCATCGCCAAGAAGAAGAACTCGCCATCACAAAAGATACTGCCTTAGAGGAAAAGGATGAATAAAAAGTATTCAAGCAAATGGAGCTACGGGAAAAAGCAAGTGTTGTTACTGTAGTACCTGAAAAAAAAAAAAAAAAGGATTTTAAACTAAAACTACAGAAGGCAAAAGAGATAAAGACAGACACTTGATCCTGATTAAGGGAAAAATTCATCAAGAATTCATTAAAATTCTAAGTATATACACATCAAACAGAAGGGCACACAACATCAAAAACAAATACTACAAGATAAACCAACACAGTAGAATTAGATGATTTTAATACCCTATACTCACTACTGTCCTTGGAATAACTATAGAGAACAGGAGGGCAGAAAAGGGTCAGGAATGTAGAAGAAGAAGGAGATACCCTAGGAAAGGGATAGCGGAACACAAGTGATATCAATGTAGTGGAGGAGAAACTGGGGATGAAAAGGATTAAGCAGTGATGAGGTTGGAGGGATGGGTATAAGAAAGGAGTGGGAGAAGGTTAATCAAAACTTAGGACATATGATAAAGTCAAATAAAAATCTACTACCTCATGAAGTAATTTAAAAATAACCAAACATGGAGTGGAGAGATCGCTTAGTGGTTAAGGGGTTTGCCTGAAGAGCCAAAGGACCCAAGTTTGATTCCCCAGGACCCACATAAGCCAGATACATAACATTGCGCATTTGTTTGCAGTGGCTAGAGACGCTGTCTCTCTCTCTCTCTCTCTCTCTCTCTCTCTCTCTCTCTCTCTCTCTCTCTCAAACATATCTATATATGTAAATAACAGAACAAGTAGAATGACCTTGGCTTCTCCAGGAAGAACAATTTATTAAATTAACATAACACTGCCAGTTGTGAGATCCTTCCTTGCAACATATTAGTCAAGAAAGCCCCAGAACACTCCTGATCAACACTACCAAACCAAGCAGGCTGGTGCTCTTGGTTGACCAGATGAATAAAACAGTAAAACTCCATTGCTAAAGACTTCACACTCCCCTGATGTAGAACTCTCACCCCTGCAGTCTAGTTCACATGCTGGAAAGTGCTATTCAGGATACTAGGTAGGGTAAGGGAGCATCAGTGGCTCCACCAAAATGCAGGCCTTGTGAGCTATACTACTGACCTGCCAGGAAAGAAGTGGCTACTATTATAGGCGTAATCAATTGCTTTCTAATTGAACTTGAGAGCCGCTTTATGAGAGGGAATTCAGACTTTATGTTGTAAGCCAGCTAAGAAGCTGAAGGCTGAGGAGACCATAGGTTGGAGCAGGGAACCTACTACTGTTCTTTTGCTAAACCGAAGTGACAAAACACTGCCTGCTAAGTTTTTATTTATACTCAGAGATAAGTGCTGTTCCCAGCCTTGAGCAGAAAAAGGCTTCTGTTTCCAATGGGCTGAAGTTAATTCAGAGTCTCACAACTAAGAAACGTGCTGGAAATAAGTGACTGCTGAATTCCAAGCCCTATATAATCCTCCCCCAAAGCCCAGGGAATATTCTGGAAGTGGGGGGACAGAGAGACTGAAGGGTGGAGAAGAAGTTTATATGTGACATGCCATTACATTCAGGAACTCACAGCAGCTGTGATTACACCTGCATGAGACCTGCAGAAGTCAAAGCCAGTCACACTTGCACCATGCAGGAGAGTAGCTTGTCCTTTTAGCGCCTGTCTCCAGTTGGCTTTGGCTACTGTTCATGGTTATTAAGCACTCAGAAGGAAACTGGCATGGATATAGAGTAGAGGAAAATTTTTTCTCCATGTAGGGGAATCTCTTTCTCCCTTAAAGTGTTTCCCATTTTTACTTTTCTCCTCATGGAAGATTATCATGAAGCACATGGGGAGAGTAACTTTATATGGTTTGATTGTTTGAATTTGATTGGGTTCACACCTCCTCCTGAGGCACTACTGGTAGTCAATGCTTGCTGGGGAGAAGGAGATATTCTCTTCAATGATGTGTCTACTAGTATGGTGAGGGGTTGGCTCAGTGTGAGCAGGAGGGGGATAGCAGAGAATGGGGGTCTATATGATTATCTTACTCTGTGTGTCTATGTGTACTGTCCAAGAACAAATAAGAGATTTTTAAAAAAAGAAAGAAAGAAAGAAAACACATCATACCAAAACATATGGAATAAAGTGAAGACAATAGACAATATAGGAAAGAGATTCATAGCTCTAAGTTCTGGTATCATAAAATCACAGATCTCAAATAAACAAATTAATGATACATCTGAAGATCTTGGAAAAGTAAGAAAAAAACCAAAAGTAGTAAATGGCAAGAAATAACTAAGACAAGAACAAAATAAGCAATGAATAGAAACAAAAAGTAAAATGCAATGAAACAAAAAGTTCTTTGAAAAAACAAAGTTGACAAACCCTTAGTCAAATTAACCAGAAGAAAGAGAAGAGCCAAATTAATAGAATTCAAAATGAAATGAGAGATATTAGAACAGATACCAATGAAACCCAGAATATTTTAAAAAATTTATGTTCCACTAAATTGGAAAGTCTAAAATAAATGGGCTTCTCCATGTGGCCTACCACAGCTAAACAAAGATGAGCTAATTTAAACAGATCTACAACATGTAATGAAATCATTGCTTTTACATTTTTACTACAATCTCTACTGCATACAAGTAGTTTCACTTATTTAAATAGCTTTTTTGTAGACAACCACCATGAAAAGGAAAAAAAAAAAAGAACTCTTGAGATTGTTAATAGCTTGTCCACCTGGCATAGTTTCAAAGAGAAAATCTATACATCTCTTTGAATAAACAGCTTACTTTAGAGCGTCTCCTTGGGCCACCCACAAAAGCTCTGTGCAACTGCTAAGGCACGTGGTGTGCATGTACACATGAGCACTTAGAGGCACACCTAATCTCATGCACAATGTGCAATGGGAGACAGGTATAATGCTTTCATCATTTGTTTTTGTAACAGTAATATGCTATTAATTTTCACTCCATTGAGACACAAAGGCTTTAGCAACTCAATAACTATACTGTGGAAATTTCTCATTTAATTGGTCATTGAAAAGAATGTAGAAATATTTTCAACTTTTTCTATTGTTGAAGATCTTTAGTCTTAAAAACTGTCAGAAAATATTCTGATTTTCATAGGAAATTATACTATAAAATACAGAGACCTCGAAGAACACTACTGACTCCATGAATTCAAAAATGCTTCCCAGATTTACACCTGGAATCAATCAAATAAATACCTTCCCACAGATCTGATACCTTGTCTACCATATGTGAGCACTGACCATCCAAAACTGAAAATAAGGGTATAATTAAATACTATTTTCAAGCTGGGCATGGTGGCGCATGCCTTTAATCCCAGCACTCAGGAGACAGAGGTAGAAGGATCATTGTGAGTTCAAGGTCACCCTGAGACTACATAGTGAATTCCAGGTCAGCATGGGCTAGATAGAGTGAGACCCTACCTCAAAAACAAAACAAAACAAAAAAAGACTATTTTCTGAATGTGAGATCTCTGGGTTATTTGAATATGTAATTTTCCATGGATATCACTGTATAGCACACAAAGAATTCTAGATTTTTTTTTTGTTTTTTTTGTTTGTTTGTTTTTCAAGGTAGGGTCTCACTCTAACCCAGGCTGATCTGGAATTCACTATGTAGTCTCAGGGTGACCTTGAACTCTTGGTGATCCTCTTACCTCTGCCTCCCGAGTGCTGGGATTAAAGGTGTGCACCACCACACCCACCTGTAGATAATTTTTAATGAACATTGTTGTGTTTTCTTTTGTTTACCCAGACACTGTGATATAGTGGAAAGAGATTTGAACTTGGATTCTGGAATCATGAATATTCCATCTCCATCATTTACCACCCACTTAGACAAATTAGTTGGCCTCCTTGAGCCTCAACTGACTCATAGAACTACTATTTTTCATAGAATTATTGTAAAGAGTAAATATAACAATGCTTTTGATAGTTCCCAGTTGATACTATACAGCATTATGGGATCTCTGTTCTTGAGTCTAAGAATGCATTAGATTATTCTAGACATTGTCCAGGGACAAGGAAGCTAACTCCATCATCAGCTGTTGGTAGTGTGGGAAAGTGTAGTTGCTGGGAAAGCCCGTAGTAGTCACTCCGGGGCACTGAGATGCTATGTGACCAAACAGGAAAGGCCAAGTAGGTCAGTACCAGTTACCTGTCTGCATTTGTTCCCGAGGTTCCTGTCATGCCTGGGGAAAAAATGTAAACTACAGAGCATGTTGGTATATCACATGATTAGCCAATTTAAAATGTTTTAAAGAAAGTCATGATTTTTTACTCTCAGACTAGAAACTTCTGTGAAATAGGATGTGAAATTCTTGAAATGATATTGCGACATAGCTTTTCTTTTTCCCTCAAAAAAAAAAAAAAAAAAAAAAGGATGTGAAAACCTTTTCCAACACATGTTTGATATTTCATTAGGATTCTTTGAAGAGCAAAAATATACTCACTTCATTCACTAGATGACTGGACTCGGTACTAGGTCTGCTGTGCTATGTGGTGGTTCTAATTTTAAAAGTTGGAGGACCGCCACTCGTCCAACACGTGGGTCCAAGGAGGTCTGAGGCACATTTGAAAACAGTTCTCTAAGGTTTGCTCTCAGGTTTAGATTTCTCCTTCTACGACTCTGCGCCCTTGGCCTTTGACAGTTCCTGCTCTTTCCAACTTAACCTATCGCAACCCTTAACTACTTAGCCACATCTGTCCATGTTACCAAAGTAGATAGCCTGCATGTCACAGCAAGCACAGACCCTGTTACATTTAGCAGACAATGTTAGTCATTTTCTACCTTCCCAAGTCCCTGCCTCCACACTTTCCATTCCAGTCATCCTCAGACAGAACAGTTCACAATGGTTAGGGAACCATTGCTTGGGTATATTTTTGGTCCATCAAGATATGTTAAATTCTGGGACCTCTGTTTCCTCACCTGTAATATCTTGACACCTTCTACATAGATTTTTATGGACCTTAAGTGAATGAATTGAAAGAACTGCTTAGAAGAATAAAGTGTTTTGCAGTAAAGCCACAAGCGTATGATGTGCTTTGTGGGAACTTCCTTGTCTCTCTTTATCCCGAGGACATAGAACAGAACCTGAAACAAGTAGGTACAAAGCAAATATTTGTAATAAATGATTAAGTGCAAAAACATGCTTGCTTTCCTTGGCTCAACCCAAATTATCCCTTTATAGAGACTGTGAGACCTGTGTGGGTGTGTGCAGGGCCAGTGTTTAGAGATTGTTCTCTAAATGGAAATAAAGACGCTCACCCATGGCTACGCACAAGCCAAGCTGCATCTGACATGACCCATTATCACAGGCCTCCATAGTAAATAGAACCTGCCTCGTCTTGTACAGGCCCAGATTTAGGTTAGATGCCCAAGTGCTAATCCGTGTGCATGCATGCTGCACGCCTCTGCGCACCTTCTGCCGGGCTGATGGAAGCTCAGTGCAGGTCCTGAGGCCCTTGCATGAATAAATGATGCATGAGGTGAAGCACTTTCCACAGTGTCTGCAAATAAGTATTTGCATCATAATGAATTCTCTCTCATAGACAAACTGTCAATATTTTCCAGTCCCTTGATAATATCGTAAATGGTAGAATTTGCTTAAGTGCTACTAAAGTATGGTATGTGTCCTGATGACTCCCTGGTGACCCAGGGGTTGTGCTAATTAATAGAGTTTACTACACAACAGTAGGTTATGGACTGGGTAATCCAGGCTCAGTATAATTAAGCTGCTTTAAAAGCAAATATAGATTCAACATAGTCTTATTATGTGGCTCTTAACTTTGTCCCGTGAAACTCTATATGACCTGAATTATACTGTTTTTCCCATATGCTTTTGTGTGTAGACCCCCGGTATTTGATCCCAAGCAAATGAGCCTCACAAGTCCTCAACACGCTATGGGCCTAGAGAGGTCATGTGATGTTTTCGTTAAGACAAACCAAAGGAAACCTACCCTTTCCAGCCTCGGTGCCCTGCCTTGTTTGCTACTCTTCCTTTGTGATGAGCCAACAAAGAGTTTATAAGTTTCAGGCACTGCTGGTGAGAATGGTCGGGTCAGCAGCTAGGAGGAGGCACTTGCCCAACATGTGCAGAGCATTGGAGCCATGCATTGAGAATTCTATCCCACCTCTCCCCTAAGCCAAACACAGGGAGACAATTACTTGGGGAAATGATTCCCTATTTTTAGAATGCTTATTTTTAGAGTACGGACTTAGCTGCTCCCATTGCTTTGATCCTTCTGTACAACAAAATGCCTAGGACGATGTTGCAGGGCAATCATTGTCTTCTTGAAGTTGACCAAATAAAGATTTCACAGTTCCTCATCTTACACAAAGAGGCCTTTTGTGATTCAAGCATGAATCACATTCCCCATCCCTACAATAAAGTTGTCCAGCACTAGATGCTTGAGGAAAAAATACAGCAAAGTACAGCAAGCCAGTCTCTCTCAGCATATGCGAGTTGGAACACCAGAATCTAAAGGTTTATGGCACTTCTTATGGGTATTTTGGAATTTTCATCTCAGGAAGATAATTTCAAATCTGTTAGCAAGTTTCCCTCTCCCAAATTAACATTAGAATTGTTGACCTTGTATTTTAACTTAAGGGAAAAAAATCTCATTATACTTTCCTAAAACTGAGTGGTAGTACATACATTCTAACTGATTTGTCAGGGTTTCCCTAAATGATCTACTCAGAGACTCATTGCAAGAAGCATGCACAGAGGTGTATGCATACTCATCAGGGTGCACACACACACACACCCCACACCAGTCAGCTGGGAAAGAACACAGGAAAAAAGCGACATGGGCTTTATTGTGCTTAATATAAAAAAGGTTTATGTCTCTTTCATTTAAGGGATCACGTGATGTGTGAAGTATCACTAGGTATAAAACCCTTCAAACTGCTTTTCAAAGCATCCAGTTGACACTTGCAGGTCAGTAATGAAAGCTCAGTGAGATCCATGGAGATGCTCATCCCTGAGGTATCAGGACAAGTGCTGAGATTCTCACAAGTTCTGGAAATTCCCATCTGGAGTTGCATAGACATATGTGCCAAAATGTTGAATACAATTCCACTGGTCTGGACCAGCTTACAAATACAGGAGAAGACCTTGAAGTTCTTTCCCTGAAAAGTGTTAGGAACAGAGCTAGAGAGATGGCTTAGCGGTTCAGGCATTTGCCTGCAAAGCCAAAGGACCCAGGTTCGATTCCCCAGGACCCACATAAGCCAGGTGCACAAGGTGGTGCATGTGTCTGGTGTTCATTTGCAGAGGCTGGAGGCCATGGAGTGCTCATTCTCTCTCTCTGCCTCTCTTTCTCTCTCAAATAAATAAATATAAATAACATGTTTGTTTTTTTTTTTTAAAGAAAACAAAGTCTTAGGAATAGCATCATCTGGACTGAGTCCCTAGTCTGTGGACATATGAGAACAACCATACTTCTGCTTACTTGGAAGGAGGCAAGCATGAGCCTCTATATAAATAATGCCTGCAATCCATCTGTGTCCACGTGCACTGTGTAAAATGTGCTGGCCCTGCAATGCGTGCTTTATGTTCAGTTTTAATGTTTGGTCAGGTTTTTATAGTTTAAAATCCTGCAATAGTCTTCCAAATTCATTTTATTTACTCGAGAGAAAGAGGCAGGAAGTAGAAGAGTGAGTATGGGTGTGTCAGGGCTTCCTGCCACTGTAAACCAACTCCAGATATGTGCCACTCTGTGCACTTGGTTTTACATGAGTACTGGGGAATCAAACTCGGATTATCGGGTTCTCAGCTTGGCAGGTAAACAAGTGCCTTTAATCATTAAGCCATCTCTCCAGCCCTAAACATATACTTTTGAAAACCAAGTTTAAGCCGGGCATGGTGGTGCTCACCTTTAATCCCAGCACTTGGGAGGCAGAGTTTAGAGGATAGCTGACAGTTCGAGGCCAC